>NC_053400.1:2557687-2840187 GCF_016859285.1 Xiphias gladius | reverse complement strand
CTATCATCAGACATGACCGTTCATGTTGGGCAGTTCTGAAAAAACTCTGGTTTAAATTCAATAATGTTTCTGAGGAAGTTTTACCTTCTCAATATCTACTCATGCCTTTTTAGGCAAAGATTGTAGTTATGGAAAATAAACTATGCTTAGGGTATGGTTGGGACACGGCAACTAAAAACCTGGTTAAGTTTATGGAAGCACTGTCGTTACCAAGAAGGTGAACATTAAATGCAGGTCTGTGACAGACTTCAAGCTCCACAGCTTTCCTTTCTGTAATGCTGAAAAAAGGGGCACACAATTAGCGTGTCCCTTATGCAGTAGTGTGTGACACACAAGTATTGTGTCTGCACGGACACTGTACGTTGGCATTAAATGTAAATCTTGAGGTGTGGCACTGTGCAATGTAGACACACTCTCCATTGGGTGATGTCTCAGAGCAGTTCCTTTTTTTCTCTGTCGGAAGGTGTGCTCATCAGTGCAGTCAGCTTTGCTTGGAACAAAAGCCTGTGTAGTCTCTCGGTCCTCCATGGTTTTACTGTCCGTTCCTGACTGTGTGATTATGTCCATTTCTGTTGTCTTTGAGGAGGGCATATTGTCTAAAATGAAAGCCAGAGCCATTATATTGCTCTAGCTCCAGTGCAGACAGAAATGAAAAATATTTGAATGTAGGCCTTTAATAGATTAAAAAGTAAGTAGCTTTGTACCAATTTTAGCCACATTAATATATTTTGTTTTATCTTCAGTGTTGAATACCTCACCACTTCAATGGTATAATCTCCCCTGTCCTCACAGACAGTTCTTTTGATTCCCTGTATTGTTTTTGATCTTCTTGCATTATTCTTCTCCCTACTCAGCATCTTGACAGCAACACTGACACACTGAAGGTACTTTCAAACAGTCAGGAGAAAAAAAGAAAATATATCCTGTAAAGCAACCCCCCCAACACTAATATCAAATAAGTTTCATCATTGCATGTATTTCAGTTTCATCACACTTACATTTTCAGATGCTGTAATCTCTGTGCTGTGCAGGCATCGCATAGCGTGGCTGCAGGGCTCACCGAGAATCACACTCCATGCTGTTGTTGATGCTATACTGCCAGCTTTAATGAGGTCATTTCTCCCCTTCCTCCTCTTTAATGTAACTCTTGAGAGATTTCATCATTCCATTGCAGCGACAGAGGGATTAGTGAGAGACAGAAAGCTGAAAGGGGAGCAAGTTGGCCTGTCAGTCAGTCTCAAATCTCATCTTGCTGCCTCTGATCTTACCTTGTAGCCTGTAGGTGTCTAAGACCTCTGTTGTGTTCTACACTAAAAATTATGCCTAATTCCATGTATTCCAATGAAACAGTTTTAATTTGATAGAGACAAACCACATGTAAAAAAAAAAAACCTTTTTTTTTTTTAATCTTATCAAGATCATTTTTTCAGGAGAAACAGCGAGGCAGCCACACAACAGGCATAAACAAAAAAGAGACGTTCGTCCCTCAACCGTTTCAGTAAATCCCCAAAAGTAACGTGTTCACGTTCAAATGTCAAAGCCCTCTTGTGGCTGTAGCATTTATGTCTCTTTTCCGGTGGGAGCAAAGGATGAAATCCGGTGACTTGTTTTTGACTCAGAGGCAGGAGGCATTGGATTGGGTTGGATGGATGGGCCAAGAAAACATCGGACTTTAACATAGGAGAGAGCAGGTTGTTCCCGGTTTCTTACTGACGTCCGATGGTTGTTATTTAACCATGATGACAAAGTTCCCCTAGCCAAAATGAAGGTTTAATCCTTTCCTAAACGAAAATTCCTTTCTCGAATGAACGATTTCAAATCACTGTGAAAACTGCCTGGCTTTATTTGACTCACTCTGGCAGTTACCGAGACTTTAGAAATACTGTCGTCTATAAGTAAAGCAACGTTAGCTTCCCTGTCAACGACTTTAGCACCAGTGGTTTTTAACTAGATGTAATCCACATCTAACTGGTGTTAACTTGACATTTGCCTATAATGGTATCATCACACAATTTTACACACTGAAGTTTCTTCCGAGAATGGGAAATACTGAATCATGCGTTTCTGTTGTGTTAACCAAACTATTATTGAACCTACAGACCATGTTAAACTTGTGACACATGGCTTTTGTCTTCTTTTTGCCCAGACTAGACCCCACATGTTTTGTATTGTCTGTGTGTATGTGTGTGAGCATGCACCAATAAATAGACCTGTATATTGTTGTGTGTGTATAAAGCAGACAGTATGACAGGCAGTACCTCCAGTGAGGTTCCCTCTATGTTACTGTGTGTGTGTTTGTGTGTGTGTGTGTGTGTGTGTGTGTGTGTGTGTGTGTGTGTGTGTGTGTGTGTGTGTGTGTGTGTGTGTGTGTGTGTGTGTGTGTGTGTTTGTTGTGTGCATTCTTGTGTGACAGTGTGCATTCGTCTGTGTCTCGCCATACGTTTTCATGCTCATGCTAACCTTGTTAAGTGTGCCTGCATCAGGTTGAGGACAGCATGTTCAGTGTGTGACCAAATGTTATTTTCCTGCAACCATATCCAGACTGCTCTGCAGGAAAGAGAAACACTCATACACACACGCACACACACACACTAAGAACACACACACACACACATATATACCTGAACAACCCCCTCCTGTCTGTCGGCATGTGTGTGGCGGCTGGACTGTTATCAAAACTGGCTGACTGGCTGTCGAGTGATTCGTATTACCCGTTGTCACTGCTAGTCTCGGGTTGTTGCTAATAATATACATATTTTTAGCACTGTGGGCTGAGTTGCTTTGTTTGTGTCTGTGTGTGCTTTAGGGCTGGCCCAAGCTTTGGCGGGGCCCTAAGTGCATTATTGCCATCAAGACTTTTTTCGCAATTGTCATAACTTGTAGCAAAAAATGGCTCTAGTGGAATAACAAATGTAGTCTACTGAGAGATAACGCAACAAGCCAGACTACATGAAGATCTTAGTTTAAAGTGATCTTCTCAATTAAATTTTTTTAAGGAAAGAAAAGAAATATGCCTGATAAAAGTTAAGCAGTATTACAAAATAAAAAAAAGGAAATTATGACAAACAAAACATGTACAAAGGAAAAATAGGGATCAAATTCTAGTTAGGGCCCCAGCAAATGAGGGGATTGATCACCAAAGACAAATGAAAATGTTCCAGCAGCAGGGAATTAAAGAGCATTAAAATTGTATAAGTTAGTAAATTAATGCATTATTTACATAACATAATATAGAATAAGAGGCATGGTAGATGGTACCACAGTACAATTTACTAACAAACGATAAATTGTACTCAAGTATCAGAAATAAAATGACAAAGAAATTAGCACTTGTTAATAGCTTGCTGCCACTGGTGTGTGTTCGTGTGTGAATGGGTGAATGAGAGGCAAATTGTTAAGCTCTTTGGACTAATGTGTTTTATAAATACAGTCCACTGTATATAATTTGTATAATAAAGGTTAAAAAAAGTTTTTTAAAAAAAGGTGAAATTAAAAATTGCACATGAATTAATGGACTTGGGCAAATGGGATGAAGAGTTGCATTTATATTAATCTAACAAAGAAACCATTATGTCAAAATTAATCAGGGTTAATTGCGTCAATGAAAACTATGGCAAAAAATATTCGTTCACGACCTATTTTTCAAAATGAAAGCAAGACTAAATCTAAATCAAAGGTAAGCTTTGAAAATGAGAACTATGACAGAATGTATTACATTTTTCTTCTTAAACTAAACCCAGAAAATGAACAGTATTTCAGTGAACAAGTGAGTGAATCCAGCTTCTGAATGACTCACTGCTCCACAGTGAACAGCACAGGTAGCTGCAGCAGTGCTAGGTTAGCAGGAAAAACAGTACTAGATTAGACAGAGTCGTTCTGTTCAAACAGAGTTTGAAAATGCTAACTGGATTTACTGAGGTGAGTCAGTCTGTACTACTGCAGAGCAGGGTGACTTGGACACCTTGTGAGAGACACCTGTAACCATGGTACTGTACACAAAGATGGCGACGGCTGTAAGCTCATAATGCTCTGAAGACATAACCATTCTAAGTGTATGACAAAAATGAGAGTAACATGTCAGTGACGAAAACTACACTTAAATCTCTATAGACTAGACTAAAACTAACAAGAATCAAATGACTAAAATTTGATCTAAAAAATCTAAAACTAAATGAACATCAGGTGCAAAAAATTAATACTGAAATGAGTTATCATGCTTTCGATAATAATAATGGTTGTATAACAAAAAAAACTCCAGTAAAAATACTTTGGGCAGATGGATCTAAATTTCTGCACTGACAATGTACTAACCCTGCTGGAAATCATATTTAGTTTATTGATAGAGACCTATCATGTTATATTTGCACCTTTACTACAAAAAAAGCAGAGGGAAAAAAAATTTAATGATTTTTTTTTTTTAACCTGAAAAACATGCAGAGGAGGTGGCAGTAGATTTTTTCCACAACTGAGTAGTGTGTACACTACAGGCATCAACAGCCTCCGTCGATAGGACAGGGCAGCCTGTATCTAGATTGAACAAGGGTGCCCTTGTCACTGCTCTAGTGACCCTTAATAGTTGTTTGTGGGTCTGCACAGAGGGGTTAGGATATGCAGGGATAGCGTGAGCATCAGTACTGGCTCCACACATCTGGTGAAGCTCACTGGCAGGTGAGAGAAGTGGACTACTGAAACAACACAGTGATGGTAACTACATCCCATCATCTGGGATATCTGACTTTCCCACTTTCAGTGGAATGCAGTATAAGCCTATTAAAATCTTTAGCAATGGCATGTCATTCCTGAGGCCGTAATGGGATTGCCTTCCTGTAGACGAGACAGGGATCAAAACATTTATTCAGACAAAAATGTACTTGGAAAAAGTTTGTGTGTGTGAAGTCAGCAGATTTTCTTCACCTCCATATGGCCAGTGTTTAGCTAGACCTCAAAGAGAGCTGCTGCTAATGCAGCTAACAGAGCTCCACCTAACACTTCCCTAGAAGTATATTATTACACACTATTCATAGAGTTAATGCTTGTTTCTGCAAGACATTGATTCAAAGTTTTTGTTACCGTGGAAGTCATAAAAACATCTTTGAAATTATCCTGCACCCTCAGTTAACTTGCTGTTAAATGTGTTTGCGTGTGTGTTGCTGTGTTACTATATGTGCGGCCGGCAGTGTGGTTCAGTAGGCGAAAGTGGCATTTCTCTCAGAAGTTCATTTTTTAGGAAGTGTGTGTGAGCGTTGTCAGAGCAGTGCCAGCTTGTGTTCGAAATTTCACAGTCGCTCTGAGCTCATAAAGTGTCCAATAACCAGCAGGGCCTGGAGGCACATAAGCTACTGTAAAGCTTCAGCCCTGTGTGTTAATTCTTAATAAATCTGAATTTACAATGGATTTCACAATGCTACTGTTTTTTCTACACCATAGTATACTGAAGAATTTCACTGTTTTGGAATATGACACCGTCAGAGATGTAATTTCTCTACATGAACACACACACAAATGCGTGTGAATGTGTGTACTCTAAGTCAGTAGCTTGAGAGCTGAAGGTGAAAAGCAGAGGATGTGAATGGGAAGTTATCCGTCCCTACTGGCAGTGTGAGCCCCCTGCTATGGACTGGAGCAGGGAGACTTGAGAGCAGACATTGGCCACAATAGGAAAGCCAGCGTCATGACTGAAAGCTGTTCTCCATTGCCTTTCAGATTGCGGTGATGTCCACACCAAGTTGGATGAATTTGAAATCTTGCATGTGAAACTGGATTTCATCCCTGCTATTAATTTTTGATCATTTTCTAAAATCCCCTCTGAAACACCAGAGCAAGACAAGAAAACCAGAATATATTCTTCCTCCTCCTTTTGTTTGGCAAAATATCAGTTGTTAAGGAGTGTGTTCTAATGGGTAGACTGCTTTGAAAGACTGTACTTTGACATATAGCTAGAGATAACAGAACTTCTCTTGTGTTGCCTCTGAGTCTCTATGATTACTTTTATGGGGATTCAGCACAACTGAAAACACAATGACAAGTTTTGACATTGAATTATCTCTCTGTTTATTGTTTCAGAGAATAAGACAGTTGTTTGATTAAGGCTCATAAAAAGTCATATACTAACCAAAGTTAATACTAATTCCTGGTCAGGTAAATTTAGAACTTTGATAAAATCTTGAATTTATACTCTTAGTCTTCTGACAGTATTAGCATAAATATATTTCAAGGATGGCATATCTATGATCTTATTGAGTATATTAACATACTAAATGGCCTCTTAAAGCATGACTATACTATGTTTTAACAAACAGACTACACAAGTAAACATTTAAACAGTTAATGCAGTTATAAAATAGATCCTTGTCAAATTGAGTGTAATAAGGGTTTTGCTGCTATGTCCTTACTTGGTCAGGTATGACCAGTAATTTATGGTTACTAAGGTTAGTGATTGTTAGCAAGCCTTACATAAATATTGTTCTGTTACTGACATCACTGAGTCAGTTCGCTAACCTTATGACTCTTCTCTACTTGTGCTACTGCTAAGCAATATTTTTTATTTCAAAAGATTGTCCTGTAATTGATTCTTTTGGCTGCAGTGACCTCTGTTCAGCAAAAGTTACTTTAAATTTGACTCAAGTACTCAACCATATTTGGGAAGACTATCATAAGAAGGGCAGTAGCTATGAGCAAGAGCACTTTGAAACAGCATTTATACCACCATGTGGGGCAATAAAATTTACAAATAACAATTATTTTCATCAGGGTTTAATTTTCTAGTTATTTTCTTGGCTAACTGAGTAAAAAATGCACAATTTTCCAAAGCCCTGGACTCCACATCTTTGTCTCTGTTAATCATCATAACATCTCTTCTCCACCATATATTGGTAATTACAGGACCGTAAAACAAATACACAGCATTTACCTCATGAAGAGGTTAGGTATAGGCAATTTAGACAATGTGTTGAGAGAGGGATTTGGTCATGGATAAATAAGAAAAAACTTAGCTGAAGTCAAAAAAACATACATCTAAGCTGAAAACCTATTGATATGAGTTTGGAACAGAACCTGTTAGTGTTGAATATAAATGCATCTGTTAATCCAATTTATGGACAATTTGGCAGAAAATGGATACGTTTGACTGCCTAGCTACATCCTTAAGCTTTTCCTTACGCATCCTGGGACATTCCCAGGCTGGAAGGGATATGTCATCTGTCCAGTCTGTCCTGGGTCTACCCCATGGTGCAATTTTTATTCACCATCACTGACCGTACCTACTGTCGCCACTCGATACATAAAGTGGGCATAAAGTGGATGAGCAGATTGTCTGCTTTAGAAAGTTACAAAAATTGTCGAACACTGCTTCAAATGCAATGTCAGACGCCATTAAACAATTCAAAAAGTACTTTTTCTTGATGTCTTAGATCACTAAAAAAAAATTAAGCTCAAAGTTCATCGTTAAAATATAATAATATGTTTCTTGTTATCTATAGTTGTCTGGATATTTGTTTTTCTCTTATTGAGTTTTTTAGGTTTCCATGATTAAAAGACCAACAGTATGTTTTCACTACAATGGTCAAAAATGTATAGTGTATTCCTCTGAGGCTGCACTGAAAACTGTGAGCCTGAAACACATGCATTGAACCAGTTTTCACTGCCAAATCAGGAGCCTTTTGGCCCTGATAAGGAAACCCGTGAGCCAACACATGGGACAATCACATTCATAATGCATCAATGGAAATACCAGCACAGGTACCTCGAAAACAGCCTTGTAATCATTCTCACATTTGCTTCCACACCACCAAATGTATGGGTAACTCCAGTTCCTCTTGGAATTTACAAAATCTAGATCTCAGTCGTAGAAATAAATGCAGTCTAACAATCACTGCACTAAAGGTTCAAAGTGTTTCACATTCATCAATGTACAAAATCAGTGGTTACTTTGGACATTTAGCAGCTTTATAAAACATAAATCCATAAACCTGGTCAAACTAAAAATATACCTAATAATTTTTTACGATGAGAATATCTAAAGTGGATCTGAAATTGCATCATGTTTTGATGGCACAACACAATTGTGATATCTGAAGTTTGTTTTTGTTCTTTCAGGATCATCCCGTGACATGTTGCTGTTTTGTCGCCATACTGAGGTGCTGATGATCTACGTCATATTTTCTTCATTCATTAATTAATTAGGAAACGGAAGCAGTCGGTTTAGATTTTCCAGCTGGCAGCCATGTTTTTGATGGAATAAACATTTATCCATGAGAATGGTCTGATGTCTCTTGTTTGTTTTTCACATCGTACACAGTATCATAGTGTGTTATTTTTCAGTTACTGAGAGCAAGGTGATATTTAAGTCTTACTTATTTTATCTAACACGAGATTTTAGGGACAGACCACAGTTTATTACTACTTGCTCTTTATACTCATCAAGATAATGATTTAGACCTGGGAATTCACCATATTTTTCTGTGGGGAGCAGAGTGAGCAAAGTACAGAATACTACCATTTACGTACATTCTCTGATCTCTGGCAGATAGGCATCTACAATCATCTGTTTTATTACCTCCACCAAGGAGGTTAAAAAGTCACTCGTGTCTCTTTGTTGGTTTGTTTGTTCATTTGTCAGCAGGATTTATGCAAAAAGTACTGAGCCAATTTGCACCGAACTTGGTGGTAAGATGGGGCATGGGCCCGGAAAGGATTCTTTAAATTTTGGGGTAGATACGGATCATTTACTATGAATTTTCCCTCTTTAGTCTGGAGTATGTTAACACTGGCCTTGGTGGAGTAATGCGCTCTATTAAAAAAACATTTGCTAGTTTGATCTGATTTAGTCTCGAGGACAGAATGAGAGATATGGTATTTGTTGTTTAGTGTATAATTGTTTACAGCCTGCACTGTCCATGTAGTAATAGTAGTGCTCTGTAAAACTTATGATGACAACAGTTCTCTTACCACAATCACTAAGTTGGACAGTTTTGATGAATGAAAATATCGTGAAATTAAACTAGTTTTCCAAGAGGCTGTGGTTTCCTGTAGGGCCCAGACTGCTCGAAACCTCTCCACCATCAGAATTCCTCTTTAAACAGAAGATTTATAAAGATTTATAATATAATTAAATAAACGCAGTGATTTGAAATGATAATTTTGCTGCTAAAGTCTTAAAATCTATGGTAACTGTGACCACCACAAGTTACGTATTTGCTAAAACAGGCACTTTGCCAGCAAAAAGAAATGGAATATTTCATTTTCTTTGGTTTCCGCTAAAGCTCAGGGATTAATCTGCCGCTAGACGAGATGATCATATGACTCCAATCTGCAGAGGAGATTACCTTGGTGAAATGTCTCCCAGTGATTATTATACTGATGTGACCTGTGAGTGTGCACACATACAGTACATATACACACAGCCAGATCGACATATGCACACACTTGACTTAAAGAGTAGATGTCTGGACAGAGATCAAATGTGTTGGCAAGAATCAGAGAGGGACAAGCAGCATTAGCAGCATTAGCAGCATAAAGTCCAGCAAACAAACTGAATTAAATATAAGGCACAGTCTGGCTCATTAAGTCAGCACTAGTGTGAACAGTGTAACTACATGCATGGTAAATAGGCCAGTGTACTACAGCTGACTGCACAGGGAAACTCCCTCAGACCCTGTCACCCATTGTCACAGCAAGCTAATTAAATGATAAAATAAATTAGGATTAATTATTATAGTTTTCCTTAAGCCCACAGCCTCTCACAGAGCTCTCCACATGGCATCATGAGCTAATTAAATCTAATCAAAGCCGGCATCGGGATGCTGCATAGTTCACAGCGATTTAGCCAGTTTTCTGAAGGTCATGCAATGGCTGGAGAATCTCCACAAAACAGGACAACATTTCCTGAATTAATCTGCAGTAAACATTGTTGTCATTAAATGAGTAAATGAGTAACTATAAATGCAAAATGTGTTTTACAGATTTTTTTATATTTAAATTTTTATGCTTGTAAGAGACTCATGCTTGACTGCAAGGCTGTAGTCAAGACAACTTGTATTAAGTGTTGTCTTCAAGTCGAGACGACACCAAGTCCAAACAGACTCAAGACTAAGTCAGAACTGAGACCAAAATAACAAAATGTGTCCTTTCAATATTCTTTACTCCTGTTATCTTACTGCTGTTCATAGTAAGGCTCGACTGTGATGTAACGTCACTCAAAATGGTTTTTTGAATTTAGAAAATTTTGAAATTTGACAGGAATAGGAAATGATGTAAATCTGTTGCATTATTTGCTAAAATTGTGGTTACAACAAAAAGATAGAATTATATTAGAAGTGAACACTCTTGTATGATGTTGAAAGCTAACTATAAAAGTGTAATATCTTTCCACTCATATTACATACAAGTCACACATCTAAAATGAGGATGGTCTGTTGTTACTGTACATGGAAAAGACGCAATGGGAAATCAGCATTACCTGTACTTGTTCATGACAGTGCAGAGTAGTGCAGATGATACTGATGACTTTTGCATCTCTGTGGTGAGATGACAGCTAATTGACCACAGAACGGCCTCTCCGGTCTGGTATGAGAGACTAGAAAGGCAAAAAACACAATACGACACAACACAGACTGAACTCAAGACTGTAATTGGCAAGCCAGAAGGTGTTGGGAAATTTGAAGCCTAGCAAAGACTATTTGTAAGTTAAACCCGATAGCCCTATTCTGTCATTAAAAAGTCACCTTGCCAAGATTTTGGTATAATTTTAAGATGGTGTTTTACAGTTCTGGAAACTCTGAAAGCGAGATGAGGGTTGTCCATATTTTGTCGTAACAGACTGCTATCAAGTTATATGGTCACTAGTACAGTAGTTAAAGGTACAGTACTTAAAGGCCACTGACAAACAAGGTCAAAGTTGAAAAGGCCAAATATCAAAATAACAAAACAGTTATGTACACTTTTGGCCAACCTGTGTGATGTTGCTGTGGTTAGGTATGTGTCTCCCTACATAAAGTAATATCTGCTGTCATAATCTCTTAGAAGATAGACCTAAAACCAGCAATTAAAGCTACTGTTCTGAAAGACTCATCCATTGTGTGACATGGCTGTCCAGAAATATGACAGCCCACTTGCCACACTTGTACACCAGGGAGTCCTTCAGAATTTTCTATTTCTACATGTCCTGCTGATTTTTCTGCATTTCAATATGATTTCCTAGGTGCCCCAGGTGGCCTCCCTCTGTGCACTTGGCACTTCCCACTCTGAAACCTCATCTGAAGCCCACTGGGAGGTCTGACGCAACCTTTGAAGGCATCAAGTATGAAGTTGGTCAGCTACAGGCTGAGAGAGATGAAGACATGTGCCATGTTCCTCGCAGCTCTGCTGCTCCCCAGCATCCAAGCAGGTGAGTTAAGGACATTTTTTTTTATTTTTTATATATCATCAGTTCATCAGTCAGTAATCAGATTCTGCCATCCTATAAATTTCAGGAATATCAAACTGATTCACATTACTCAGTGTCTAGAAAACAAAATGAAAAGAACGGGTAAAATGACAAAGAAAGCAAGAGAAAAATTTTAGCCAAAACTTCCATTTCATAACGTTGTTCTTCAAATAAAGTGAAAAGACTGCATTTCAACAAGATATGGATGAAAATCCAGCTTTTTAAATAACAGCGTAATATAACTGGGGCAAACTGAGCCACTGAATTACTCATGTGGGAGAAGTTTATTGCTCTCAGCATGTAAACGTGGAAGCTCATCTCTGAACATGCTCAGTGGCATCTGCCTGTCACAGAACGACTAGGTTGAAAGTGCAATTGGACATAAAGAGATTAACTACACCAGCCATTGTCATTGTAGTGACAAAAAAAACCCAACACAAATTGCAACATTATGGCTCTTTTATGTTTTTTTTTAAGTCCAACTGATCACAAAATAAAATCCTTTTTTGGAGATAAAACCATGTGTTAGCAATTTTTAAATGTAGTTTTAACAGTGTGAGTGTGTTTGTTTGACAGCTTAAAGTTTGGCTTCAGTCTTACTGCTCTATCAGCATAACTTTGTGTTGCAGCAGTCAGCTAAAAATACTGTAGAACTGTACACATCCTGTCCAGGCCCTAACAGCAGATAGACTAAGTTGGATTAGATGGTACACATATTGGACCATTTACTTTAGCAGCTTAAGAGCCACATTTTTTTCTCAGGAGTTGGTGGAGACCAAACCAGAGCTGAAAGGAGAGTGAATATTGGACTTACATTCTTCAGGTGAACACAAACAAAACAAATGAATGCTAATGTTTCTCTATGTCTACGGAATGGGTAAATGGGCAACTGTGTGTTGACACATTTACCACATGAGATGATAATTCCAGTTTTGTTTTACAATTTGTTGCACTGCCCCCCCAAAAAAGAAAAAAAAAATCCATGGAAAGACTAAAGCAGCTGTGTCTGCCTCTTTGTGACTCTGTCTGTGGCACTCACACCCAAGCTCATTGGTTCATACTGAAGACATAAATCTGACATAAAGACATAAAAATGGCTCACAACATTACAACAGGACATTAAGAAAAATATAGAATATCATCAGACTTATCTTTTAATAGACAGCACAGGACAGATAATGTACAAAGTAGATCTTTATGCTGTAGCAGAAAAAAAAAAAAAAATTCAGTTAGACTTAAATTGTTTTTGGACAACAATGAAGCTCTAAGCCAAAGTGGAATAAGTTATTGTATATCAGGCTCTGGGTGCACAGACAATACTTCGTAGCTTACATTTGTTGTTGGTTTTGGTCTTTAATAGGATTTACTGATAACAGTAAAAAGACATCCTGTCTTGTTACTTTGTGTTTTTTTTCATCGCTGCACATTATTTCAGTCTATAATCTGCAATGAAGTGTACCCAAATGTAACGCCTGTAGCATCTGCTTCATATGTAAGCAACAGCAGTTGTCAAGAACTATGATGGATTAGTCCCTGAAACACCCTGACTGCGGGATGTTGATGTGATGTTGGAACTAAAGCCCTGTAGCTGTCACAGTTGAACGCTCTAGAAAAATCAAGCAAGTGGAACTTGAGTCAAGATTTTTTTGTCAAAACAAAAACATATTTTCTCACTTACCCCAATGCAATCTGGTTCCAGAAACAGTGTCTCTGTTACTCTGGAAAATCTAAAGAACACACTGTTATTTCTTGTTAAAAGGTAATTCCAGTTAAAACGTGAGGTCAAGGATCTTCTATGCTGTGATTCCCACAACTTCCGTTGTACTCAGGTGGTGTCAGAAATCAGAAATATCAATAACTCTGCACCTAAAATATGTTTATATGCTACTAATTTGTAACAATGAATTTAGAAACAAACATAATGCTGCCCAAATTGTATGTATACTGATGTGTGTGTGTGTCTGTATATACAGATATAGATATATATCTATATCTGTATATTATATATATATATATATATACACATACATAATTTGTAATTAATTGGTTTCCCCACAATATCTGCCCATGGCAGCTAGGCCATGATTAACATTCTTATAATTATCTTTAGGTAACTCTAAGTAGTTGGTTAAGGTTAGGAATTGGTGGTGTTGGTTAAATATTTAAAAGGCAACAGTGACAAGAAGCACAGACGAGATGCATTTCCTTTGTTGACATTTAATCAAAACCCTGGTATTTCCCTAACCTCAAGAGTGTTTTTGTCACCTAAACCTAACCATATGCAGGACCCAGGATAACCTGTACCTTGCACAAACACTAATTACACAGACCACTGCTTGCATGCATTAGAAGCACTTCCTTCACAGGAAAAAATGTAGTCACTGAACATAATCCAGACAGCAATATGTTTCCCTTAAAAAATATCGGTAGTATATAAACATACTTTGTAGGTGACGGGGTTGCTGCAATCATAAAGATACAAATCGTTCACAGGGTCTCTCTTGCATAAATGCTCTCTGTGCCTGTACAGCACCATGAACAAATGCATGCTTGCCAACATAATCTCTACTGTGTGCCACACAGTGGCACTGCTACACCTGCTTCGGCAAACTTTGCTCCTAATTAGCAGCTTTATCCATGAAAACAGATATAAACCAAGTTCCAAAACTTAGTACCTTAGCACCATGTTGTACCCGAAACACTGAAAGTAAACAGAGTGAAGAAAATGCGTAACTTCCCAGGAAAATGTCCATCACAAAAAGAGGAAGTAAGTCTGTAAGTATACATACACATAGTTTTATAAAAATAAAACAGCACTATACTTCCTAGTAAAAAATAGATCATTGCCTTTTATAAGAATGTTCACAAATTAAAAAATATATTTTAGGAAAAGTAGAGGAAAAGATTGAAAATATAATATGTACTCTTCAAAATAAAAGTCTCTGCTTATACCCCCATAGGATTTTACAAGCATTTATAATGTCCAGCTCATAATTTAGCATAACAACTTGGTGCTACTACACGGGTAGCATATACTTTTTCACCAAAATGTACTAGGCATAACTATTTAATAGTACACAATATAATTTCTAGGAGATATCGTAAAAAGTGGACAAATAAAACCAACCACTTATGTTAAATGAGAAAAGAGGAAAATGAGAATGTGTTTTTTGTAATTTGGATAAACTGACCCTTTAAACTTAATGAATTCAATGGCTTCATTTTGGCTGTTTTTTTAAACAAATCAACATCATCAACCTTTTATAATCAACAGCAGGCAGTTGGCACAGGGTAGCAATGAAATACAGTATTCACCTGTAGTGTCAAGGCAATACCACTATCAGTTTAGGGATTTACAGATGAACAGGTGTTGAAGGATAGTAATCTCTGCATCAAATTCATTTCCCAGGACGGGAGGGGGAGCTTAAACAGCGGTGCAGTGTGAGAGAAAGAGAGAGAGAGAGAATAAGAGAAAGGTGGCACTGCTTTCACTGAGCTGAGCAGCAGGACTGGGTCATTTAGGGATTCTGAGTTCTATAACCAACACTTTGTGTCAAACCACAAACTCCTCACACACACACTGAAATATATGCACATATAACATAAACATATTAATATGAATAAACCCTCATGCATACTTACACACATGCTTAAGGAAACGCACACACTGCAGGCTTGTATTTGTCTGTATGTCTTGTGAGAAAATAGAATTCTTCTTCCGTGTAAACAGGCATCTAGCCAGATAACTGATCTTGGCCGCGCTCTGTGTGTGGGTTTTTGGAATAATGTTCATGGCGTTAGAAGCATTCTTCCACTATAAACTTAACACAAATCTCTACTTCTCTTCCCTTGGTTCTTTTATTGCAGCTTTATCGTGACTGCAAACAAAAGCTTTCAAAGACGTACGCAAATCTTTCTAATCACAAACACAAGAGCATCTCAATCTGAGACAAATTGGCTTTTCATTCGAGGCTTAGTAATGGGGCTACATCCCAATGAGAAGCTCAAACACAGAGGAATGCAATGACATCATGATTAAGGAGCATGAATGGAAGTAATATTATGAGATGTTTCCGTATGAATCAATGGTCATTTTGTTCCTCTCTGGCTAACTGATATAAAATAACAGTAAATTTAACCTCTCAGTCAAATTGGATTACATGCTCCTTTATGGGTGTAGGACATTGTCTCAACTCAAACAAGCTTGTTTTGTTAGTTCCTGAAATCTGACATTTGAAAATACAGAGTTTTTATCTGACCATCTTTGGTCTTATAGCATTTTCCTAAGTAAAGTCATCTGCTGTACAAGACGTGATGTGTTTTGATTGGAATAAACATAAAAATTGGAAAGTTAGCATGATGAGCGGGATCGGCCATGGATGAACATGAAGAAAAGAGGACTAATGTCAGGATCAGACCACATCACATTTGCATCTTTCAATATTGCTCTATTGCAATTTAGGTGATTATAGCAGCTTAAATTCCTGACTTAGTTGAGAGACGTCTGACAAGTAGAGCCCTGACAAAGTTGCAGGCAGGTTCATGACCAGCACAATATATAGACTATACATCAGAAGGGCAGACGGACTTATTATGGAGCACAGTATAGACATTGTCAAAGTATATGAGAAAAGCCAATTTTCTAATTCCACCATTCACATCTTGTAAGGCTTTCAAGGCAAATAATTGGTTTTCTTCCACTATAAGTCACAACACAGGATCAAATCACTAAATTTAATACTCGACATCCCCGTGTCTGTTGAATTGGGCCATTGTTGGGTGATATAATCTAGTCTGAGCACAAACTTCTTTAGCCGAAAAATCTCAAAATCCAAAGCTTGCCCAACTTTGATGTGTAGGTTATCTGTCGGAGGTGGAGTGCTGAAACAGTGCGGCAGTGAGGGCTTGGAACCAATGATGGACACAAAACTTAACAACAGGACTAACACCGCATCTACACAGGAGGCAGTGCATGAGCAGTATGTTAACAGAGCAGCAGCCTCAGTGCTCTGTGTGTATCTCTAAACGATGTGTTCAGGCACAGTACTAAGTTGCAGATCACCCACATTTTGCAGCACTCAGTGCCCAAAACAAACAATCACTGTGGTTATGCACAGTGAATGGAGGAAATAGACTTGGGTAATAAAAATATGCTTCTGGGGGCAGTTATGGGTGTACAGCATGAGTACAGTGCAAGCCGTTCTACAGCCTGTGTAGGCAGCTGGATTGACTAAAATAGAAACATATCTATTCTGTCAGATGTGTGTGAGATGGCCAACTGAAATTTTGGCTGAAATGCCTTCTGTGTAGACACACTGTAAGGGTCGGGTCATGCTCAAATACAGTTTGTTTATACGATGTGATGCGAAAATGCCAAACTTTGTGCCAATCCATCTAGTATATGTAGAGATATTTCACTGGATAGGAGAAACTTTGACTTGCTGGTGGTGCTAGATGCAAACTCAGGGGATGACCTAAGTTATTATGATTCACGCTTTGGACACCATGGAAATACCAATTTTCATGGCAATCCATCCTAGAATTTTAGAGATATTTCACTCTAAACTAAAAATACCAGGATCAACATAGTCAGTAGGACGGATCCTCAGGAAAACATGAATGTTTGCACAAAATTTCATGGCACCGCATCCAGTAGTTGCTGATATATTTTAAATGCAAGTAGTGGACCAATTGAACAACAGACATTGCCATCCATTGAGCCATGATTCTAATGTGGCTATAAACATCGCATCTAAAGCTGCTATCTGCGTTGTGTTTGATTTGCTTTGCAGTTTTATTAAATGAAAGTTTAATAAATTATATGTGTGGAAATGTGGCTGTTGAAAAGCAAATAGCAATAAAATGCATCAAAGAATCAGAAAGGGAAATGAGGGTGTTATAAAGTAAATATAGAGAAAATCCCCAGAATCAAACACATTAAGTAGGAAATATGTAAATAAAAATGTACAAAATGTGTGAGAAATATAAGCATTAAGCTAAGCACTTAGCTCATTGCTTATATTTATCGAGGCACTTATATTTTAGCTCATTAGCGAATGTTAAAATTTGTTAAGATGGATTTTTTTTGTTTAGACATTATCTTCAGTTCATTTCCTCTCCATTTCATACAAGCTTCATCACAGTGTACTTGCAAAACACATTTCATCTGAATAAGTGTACAGTTCAGACTTCTAATTTAAAAATGTTCAATGCTGTCAGCATTGCCTAGATGCAGCAAAACTATCCTTTCTTTCTTTCTTTCTTTCTTTCTTCTTGTCTTTCTTTTTCTTTCTTTCTTTCTTTCTTTCTTTCTTTTTAAGAAAACAGTGCTGCAGTGAATTCCATTGCAGTGCATATTTGGAAATGATGACCTAGAATGCATAGCTTTGGGTCTCTGCTAGATATATACTGTATATTTTTCACAACACACCCATCAAAACCAAAGCAAGCAGCTATCAGGGGCTGTTGAAGAATATTGCACAGAATGAGAGGAAAAGCTGAGCCCATAGAGCATTTATCAAAGATCCACCATAAGAGTAAAAAAGTCCTTTACTGAAAGTGAAGAATAGGACACATTTACCAAGAAACTTACTCCTACTTAGAGCAAAGTGTAAGAGTAAACATTTAAGAGCACCTCTCATCTGAACACATGGTTAATCACCTGTATGCTCTAAGCAGGAAGAAGGATTTACACTAGAAATACCCCACTGTTTATTTATTTATTTTTTGTAAATCAAAATCTCATCAAAAACATGTCTATATTATTTTTCCAAATTCTTTTTATATGTGTAAAGTCCTTAAAATCTCCAGTAGCAATGAAGCATTGAAATGAACAACATTAACATTCATATTTTTATGATATATAAATGTATAAATCAGGCTGAGATAATAAAAACTGGCTGAAACTGACACAAAAAGAAAACCAAAATACAGCAGGAAACATCAGTGTTCTGCTGATGTTTGATGAGGTACTTCAGAGAAATCACATACTCAGGATAATTCAATACCACATTGAGAAGTGCAGACAATGAAGGTGTGTGGCAAGTGACTGCAAGATAATTATGTAACAGCTCTCTTTAAGACATCATTGCTGTGTTACAGTCAGCTATTATCCTGTTCTTGCCTGTTATTAGAGTTGTGAAGAGACAGTAAATGATGCTTTGAAATCTTTATATCTCCTGATTTATCCTTGTGGTGTAATTCTCCCTGACTCACCTGGGTTGGTGGTTTTCTGATGGAGTTCAGGCACAGGTCAGTATATTGTTGGATTAAAAAGAAACAAATTTAAAGCAAAGCAGCAGGTTCAGCAGTTTTACTCACAGCTGTCAAAACAATCCAGACTAACTTCATTTGCTCACTCCAAAATGTGTGTGTGAACAGCTGCTGATGAGGAGCTTTTTACTGTAAGCTGTATGCAGGGTTTTTCCTATGTTTTTACAATGTAAGTTAAACTTGAACATGTGTACGTCCCCTTATTTCCATATGTAGGCTAATTTGTAGTCCATTGAAATGAAAGCAGCACAAGGTAGAGAAGAAGGAAAAACAAGACTAGGCAAGCCTAGTTTTGTAGCCACCAAAAAAAATATCGAAACTTGATTGTAAAGTAACATATGTAACAAAGATCCCACTAGAAAATAGATTATTTTGACACAAACAAAATAACGTTGAGTTTGGCCTCTTTCCTATAAACAACATTTGCTAGATTCTCTGTGTTACTGGAGTTAACTTGGATATTTAGTCAGCATAATTGTGGCGTAGGCGGCTTCAGGGGATGAGCAACCTGAGCAACAAATAATATAATGCATATTTATATAATACATAAAAAAATCATGATTATTCTTATTCTAACTTTAAATGATGTTTTTAGAAAATGGATTACAATATGGAACTACAATTTATTGGCTCCTGCTTTAATACTTAGAGATTCCATTTTTTATTGCTTTTCTCTAAACATGGTTGTCTTTAATTTAAAGATGCATAAGCAGGACACCATCTAAAACTTTAAATTAAAATGGATATTCAACTAAAAAGACCAACCCACAGAGCAGGAAAAGGTGCTCTGATTGGCGAAAAACTCCTGCCAACATATAACAGATGGCCAATCAAAGCCCCTAGAATTCATTTCCAGTATTAAATTACTATCTAAAATCAGAATAATGAAATTAATTTTCTGTTTTTTTAATTTTGAGTTCTAGAATGCAAATTTAAAGGTTTAGTTTATGATTTATGTTTGAAATGTATAATTTTATTAACACATTATAATTAGACACAGTAAAACATTATTGGCACAGTCCATGCTCCACAGGTTGGACCGATCCAGCCCATATGTTGGTCATCCAGTCTCTTTTGTATGTGCTGTAATTCAGTGCTCTGCTCCACTAACATTAGTCTGTTGATGATAGAGCACAAAGTATTCCCAAATTACGTTGCCTTCCAAAGCCAAAATGCACCCAACCAAAATATACCCAAATGCTTGCCTTTTCTGAAAATGAACGACAAGATAATCCTGCACTGTGCACTGTGCCCTTTTAGTTGAGTTCTGCCTTTTTTTAACATTATTACAAAAATTGATTTTTGGAATTGATTCAGAAATGCTGAAGATTAGAACCACGATTCTTATGTGTGTTGATTTTTTTTTAATCCACCCCTAGTATTTTTACCGTCATTTAGTCAATTTTTCACAGGTTACCATCTGTCCCTTTACACACTGATCAGCCACAACATTATATACACATATATATATATATATATATATATATATATATATAGTCCTGGTTGAAAGAAAGAGCAGAATTTTAGAATAACTTCAGAAATAAATAAAATTAACCAATTTTGTATAACCAGAATATTTAATAAACTGTCCAAAGTTACTGAACAAAAACAACAACAAAAATGATATAAAAAATACAGACATAAAATGTATGCTCAACACAATTATTGGGAACCCTTTTGATGAATTTAAATTAGTTCCTTAAACAAAATGAAATACAAATAAGACTCACCTCTGCTTAATTTTCAGGGTTCACATGACCTGAATTAACCAATTAATGATGTTTTTACTGGATAAAGGCGCTGAATGTTTCCAGTTCCTTTTTCACAATGGCTAAGACAAGAGAGATGTCTGAGATCATCAGAAATGCTATTATCAAAAAACATAACAATTCCAAAGGCTACAAGGCAATCACTAAAGATCTTAAAATCCCTGTTTCATTGGTTTGTAATGTTATCAATAAGTTTCATAATCATAACACTGTTAAGACGCCTCCAGGATGTGGTGCTAAGAAGAAACTCAATGACAAAATTCTGTGAAGTTTGGTGCAGATTGTGGAAAAAACACCATGCAAGAGATCTAAAGAGCCCATATCATACACCGCAAACTAAACCAAGCAGGACTCCATGGGCGAAGTCCAAGGAAGATACCACTACTGAAAGACAGGCACAAGAAGGCAAGCCTAATGAAAAATTTCATAAATAAGCGACTTCAGTCTTAAGTCTTTCAGGAATAATGTTCTACTGAGAAATGAAACCAAAGTAGAGCTCTTTGGGAATGTAGTGCATCAGTTTGTTTATAGGCGACAAAATGAAGCCCATAAGGAAAAGAACACCCTACCTACAGTAAAACATGGTGGAGGTTCAATGAGGCTGTGCTTTGCTGCCTCTGGTACTGGAGGCAATGAATGTATCAAAGAAATTATGAAACCAGAGGATTACCAAGGAATTGGGTCTTGGGTCTTTCAGCAGGACAACTACCCAAAGCACACATCCAGCAGCACAAAAGAATGGTTGAAAAGGAAAAGATGGATTGTTTTAAACTGGCCTGCAGTGAGTCCTGATCTAAATCCCAATTGGAAAACTTTGGAGAGAGCTGAAACCTTTCATTGCAAAAAGGACTCCTGCAAACTTAAAAGATCTTGAACACATAACAATGGAAGAGTGGCAGAAACTACCAGCAAACATGTGGAAGAAGCCTCTAGGTGGCCACAAGAAACATTTAGAGGCTGTCAAAGGCTCTGCAACCAAATATTAGTAAAGGCTGTCAGTAACTGTGTCTTGGGTAGATTTTTTGTAATTATTATTTCACTATACTGCAAGTTTTGTTTTTTTAGTTTCTTTTGTTCAGTAACCTTTGGACAGTCTCTCTCTCTCTCTCTCTCTCTCTCTCTATATATATATATATATATATATATATATATATAAAATGTATGTATATATATATATATATATAATGTATGTATATAGAAACCATCTCATTGCACGCCATCACCTATCAATCTGTGTTAGCCCTCTGGGAAGTTTACCTGATAATTCAGGTCCCCAGCCAGACACTGTCATTGATGGATCCATTAGGTGGCAGGGAGATGAGGTTACCACCACACACACCCGAAAGCAATAGATTGAAATTTGATTGGGCAGACTGGCTGGTTACACACGGTGTCTCTGTGCTATCCTGATCATAACAGACACCAAATAAATGGGTTTATCAGTCACTCTTACTCTTGAGTAAGCAATCCAATAACCTTCTGTGCTATTCAGTCCCTATTTAAGTGGTTGGGAAGCTGAGAAAGTTACAGTGTAGGAAGGAATGAAAAAAAAACTCTGATCAGCAAAGAACTTATCGACAAACCTGATGTACTAACACTGCTGATTTTATGAGTCTTTGATCTTCAATGGATTACTGGAGATTTTCAATATATATATATATATATAACAATATATTTCATGAGCTTATCATATGTATTTTTATGTAGAATCTTAATCTCTAAAGCGACCGGTAAATGTAGCTGTTATATGTAGTATTGCTGAAGTACTGTATAAAGCAGAAAGAAAGAAAGAAAGAAACTGTACTGAAGTACTGTACTTGAGTAATTATACTTAGTTACTTTCTACCACTGATGAGTTATATACATCTCTGGAAATTAAATTTTTGAGTATTTTCTGTCCCCTGCAGTATGTCCAGATAAGGAGCCAGGACTGCAGCCATGGATGCCAGGACACAGTGAAGACCACCGTGTTAAAATCGGCTATGGCAGGAAGGTCCTCCTCACAACTTCAGCTACGGTCCACTCCATTGAGATTCTCAATGGTGGTAAGCTGGACAAATCCATTGTGTTCATCTTTCTTGAAAGTCACAGATTAGATAAAGTTTCTTTATCTTCTGTAATGTGACATATTTCTGAGTGAAACAGAGTATGTGGGTGGTGTATAGTTAGGGGGGAATTTAAAACAAATTCTTCAAATTTGATTGGATTGCTCAAAAATGGGCATGGCTTAACAAATACAGCTCGATATGGAGTGGTACGGGAGCTGTGGTGCTGCAAAGGATCTCACGCACGTTGTTAGATCAGGAGTCAGAGGATGAGGGAGAAATTAATAAATTAGACCTCAACCACATTCTTCTGGAAACACAGAAGCCTCCTTCTGTGATACTGCTAAGCTGGCTACGACCCACTAGCTAACAGTCGAGTGTGGTTGTCTTAGCTAGTTACCCTGTATCACATTTGACTGGATACATTTATGCCCTGTATATAACCTTGAGTTCAAAATGAGTCACCAGAAATACTGTAACATTTTGCAAGAAGAAAAAAAAAATGGATTTCGATATTTAGAATCTAGGATTTAGAATGTAGAATTTCTTTTTTCATTTTAAATGTATTTAGCATATACTAAGAGAGTAAAAAATTAACATAGGGATACAAGATTAGAATTTAAGAAAATGTATATTTATTCCATCCTGTCTTTAACTGCCCAGTAGAGCATCCAGTCAAGGCAGATCACTGATCACTCACATCAGCTGATCATCGGCAGTTTTATTCATGCCTTGTATCACTGGGTCATTGATGCATAATCTGTTTGCCTACCAGAACATTAGTTACTAAAATTTATTCGATGAATAGGATTGGATGTCAGTGTAAACTGACTGTACTTTATAAACAGTCAATTAAAGCCAACACTGCTTGCTGCTGCGACACCCTCCACTACCACAAACTCCTCCTCATCTGACTGAACTTTTCACTAACGGAATCCTTTTTTCTTTTACTCTGAAAATTACATTAATTTATCTTAATTTTAATTAAGGTAATTAAATCAAAATACCTAAATAAGGTAAATAAATGTTTTTTTAAGGGGAAATAATGGATAGAATTTATGGATTGTAATATAATATGGAATATTTAATACAATATCTGCTTGTTCTAAGGGATTTGTAACGTTTTTCTTATGTTTTTTTTTTTAAATATAGGTTAGTTTTCCATTTTTCAAATTAAAAGAACAATTAAGGGAACTCTGGTTACTGTTCCAAACTGATTTAAATTAAGTTGTTTGGTATGTTTTCAGGAACATATTAAGGGTATTTTATGTGATTGTGGTTTAGTTTTGTGTGATATATTTATCTTGCTAAGATCTAATGTATGTTTACAGTTATTTCTGATTCTATAGGGCATCTAGAAAGTATTCAGACCCCAGCCTTGAGTCATCTTAGGTATAACACGACAAAATTTGGGGATTTTCTGCCATTCTTCTCTGCAGATTCTCTCAAGCTTTTTCAGGATGGATGGGGTCCATTGGTTGACAGCCATTTTCAGGTCTCGCCAGAGATATTCGATTGGCCCAGCCAATTAGCCCAGCTAATTTACAGAGCTGTCCCTAAGCCTTTTCTGCATTGTCTTGGCTGTGTGTGAACATTTGGCCCTGTCTGAGGTCCTGAGCACGATATTTCTTTACTTTGCTCCATTCAGCTTTCCCTCAACCCTGACCCGTTTCCTTGTACCTGCAAGTGAAAAACACGCCCACAGTGTGATGCTGCGACGACCATGCTTCACTTTTGGGATAGTTTGGGCAGGTGATCAGCAGTGCATGGTTTCCTCCAGACGCGACACTTAGAATGTGAGGACCAAGATTTTTCTGGTCTGATGAAACCATGATTGAACCTTTTGGTCTCAGGTCTGAGAGTCCTATAGGTGCTTTTCTGCAAACTCTAAACAGACTTTCATCCATCTTTCACTGATGAGAGGCTTCCGTCTGGCCAATCTGCTATAAAGCTCAGATTGGTGGAGTGCTGCAGTGATGGTTGTCCTTCTGGAAGTTTCTGATAGAGGTCTAAATTATTTCTGAATGCACTGTATAGCATTGCAATATGTATTATGGAGCATAAGTTCTCCCAGCAGAATCCTCATTGCTTAGATTCTTTGATAGCTTGCTCCCTCACAGAGCATAGCCTTTTTTGACATATTTAATTGTCAAACCACTTGCTATAAGTGGTCAATTCCTTGAGGGAAGTGTCTCCAACTGACTTATCTCTCAAAGTGAATACATTTTAATTAATACATTCATTCTTGAGAATATATTGTTCAAAAGGTAAAAACCCAAGAAAAAAAGGTGGAAGAAAAAATGTGGTGAAAGCAGGGCCTCAGCCATTCAGAGAAAAGAAGCACATACAGGAGATGATGTTTGATGTTCAGCAGCTATTCACCACCTCACTACTGAACTGGAATCATCAGATTGCAGATTTTGTAACAGAGGTGGTTGGCCAGTTACATCTGCTGTGTATGTGTGTATGAGTGTGTGAGTGTCTGCAGTCTGAGCCCAGGGCCATAAATGGTAGGAAGACAGGAGGTGTCTGAGGTCACTAGGGCATGAAGAACCTGCCAGGAGGCATCATTAACCCCCCCCCTCTTTCCCCTGTAGGAAAGTTGGTGATTGCTGACACCAACCGACCCATACTGCTGCGAACAAAACACATTCTGATTGGGAACAAAGGAGAATTACACATCGGAAGCCCAGACTGTCCTTATAAAGGCAACCTCACCATCTCTCTTTTTGGAAGGTACAGTTGAATGAAATTTAGCATGAAAACACAGTGATACTTTAGCACAGCTGTGTATTTTCAAGAAATTACACAAATTCTTACATTATCATACACTCACCAAGCACTTTATTAGGAATACCATATTAATACAGGGTAGGACCTCCCTTTGCTCTCAAAACAGCCTCAATTCTTCATGGCATGGATTCCAAGAGGTTTAAAAGCATTCCTGTGAGATTCTGGTCAATGTTGACATGATTACATCACATAATTTCTGCAGATTTGTCAGACGCACATTCATGTCCCCAATCTCCTGTTCTACTACATCCCAGAGGCGTTCTGTTGGATTCAAATCTGGTGACTGAGGAGGTCACTGAAGTACACTGAACTCATTGTCAGTTGAAACCAGTTTGAAAAGAACTTTCATTTTGTGACATGCTGGATTATCATACTGGAAGTGACCAATAAATTTGTGGCCATAAAGGGATGAACAGGGTCAGCAACAATACTCAGATAAGCTGAGGCATTCAAACCATGTTTGACTGGTATTAAGGACACACACTGTGTCAAGAAAACATTCCTCGCACCATTACACCACTACCACCAGCCTAGACTGTTGACACAAGGCAGGTTGGGTCCATGGATTCATGCTAATGATGCCAAATTCTGCACCTACCATCTGCGTGCCACAGAAAAAATCCAGATTCATCAGAGCAGGCTACTTTTTTCCAGTCTTTAAGTGTCCAGTTTTAGTGAGCCTGTGCCCACTGTACTGAGGGGAATCCAAGGTGGTCCATTGCTGCTGTAGTCCATCCGCCTCAAGGTTCGACGGGTTGTGCATTCTGAGATGATTTTCTGCTCAACAAAATTTGTACAGAGTGGTTATATTAGTTACCGTTGCCTTTCTGTAAGATCCAACCAGTCTGGCCATTCTCCTCTGACCTGTCTCTTTAACAAGTTGTTTATGTCCACAGAACTGCCGCTCGCTCAATGTTTTTTGTTTTTGGCATCATTCTGAGTAAACTTTATAGACTGTTGTGTGTGAAAATCCCAGGAGATCAGCAGTTTCAGAAATACTCAAACCAGCCTGTCTGGCACCAACAATAATGCTACAGTCAAAGATCACACTTTTTCACCGTTCTGCTGTTTGATGTGAACATTAACTGAAGCTCCTAACCTGTATCTGCATATATGAATAAGTATAAAGGTGTTCCTAATAAAGTGCTCGGTGAATATATTTGTTGTAAAATGGGTGAATATTAAACTTGATGTCTATCAGATATGCATCCTTAAAGGATAAGCCCCGCACTGTTCTATATTTTCCTAATGTCCATAAATCGGATGAAGACACAAACAATAAATTGACTCTATAAACAAGTATTGCCTTAGCCTCGATTTAGGACCATCAGGCTCATAAAATTAATGACCGGAAGAAAATTGAAAAATAGAATTAATTGATCTTAGCAACTTACAGTATTAAGAATCCAAAGTGAGGCAAAGAGAAGTGCAAAGTAATAAAGAACAGTTTACTCTTACCAAGACAGGTACCTTCACTTAAAGTCAATACAAACCATGAAAAATTAAAGAGGGGCCAGAATGGCTTCCTCACTCACTGACTGGAGAGCTGCTCAGCAGCAGTGCGCTCAGTGATGCCATCAGTGCTGTAGCTAAGGTTAAGAAACTCTCCTTGGTTGGGATAATTCATGTTATTTTGTTGCTCTGCATTCCCATGATTGCAGAGCATTCTCTGCATCTTGTTTGTTTGTTTTTTCCCCACCTTAGAAGCTGCTATAAAGATTCTCCACCATCTAATGAGTTTGTATTTTCAACATTCATCCTATAACAAATTTTATGAGCCACTCAGTATCTGAAATGTCCAAGTTACAGGAAGTTACAGCTTCATGGTCATGGTACAAACCTGGATAAGGGATTGGAAAAGCCTAGATTATTCCTCTGTGCTATATAGATCCATTGTTCCACGTTCCCTCATTACCATGAACACACACACACACACACACTCTGAAAATACTCAGTATAACACCAGATGTGGATTAATCTGCCTCTGAAAATAGTGGGCAGCTGTTTTAGGAAATTAGTGAGCTTTTTTTAAGAAAAAAAAAAATCAAACATATGTTTGTGAATCATGTTAAGCCAGGTTGGCACTGTTGCTCTAGAGATGGGAATGTAACTAAGTCATGAAATTTTATACAGGCATCCATAGTCCCAACAGGATGAAACCCAACAACTTTGGTGATCCTCTGACCTTTCATTCAGTGCCCCCATCAAATCGACATTTGCGGTTTAGTGAAATGTCTCAACAACTATTGGATGGCTGACCACAAAATCTGGTACACACAATAATGTCCCTCTCAGAAGATTACCAAAGTGATTACAAATCATAATGAGTTTTCATCTACTGTACATGTTGCAACATCATCAAGTTAAAATATTAGTTTGCCCATTACTTCTGTCTATGGCCAAATACCTGCAAAACTACTCACCAGCAAATGAGGGGAAAATGTTATTAAAAAATATTGTTGAATACCTCCAAAAGTCTGATAAAGCCTCTTAAATGGTGATATGTGATCTAAGCAATTTTACATTAGGGTCAGTAATTGAAAATTGCCATTTACCCAGTCACGAACAAAAATATGCTGCTTCAAGTGTCACTTGCAGAAATACATACAGTATAATATTAAAGCATTTATAATTTTCCTACACTGTTCTTAGATTGGATGACAGTGATCAGGAACACGGCTACTTTGGGAGGAAGTACATTGGCGTGGGGACAGGAGGGACACTAGAGATCCACGGAGAAAAGAAACTGTCATGGACATTCCTAAACAAGACCCTCCACCCCGGAGAGAGCAACCAAAACAACTACCAGTTTCAGAGAAGCTGGGGGAACAGAGGCATCATTATCCACGTCATCGATCCCATGACTGGAGAGGTGCTGCACGATGACAGGTGAGGTTCCCTTCAAAGCAAAGGCAGCGTCTTGGCTGCGGAACAATCATGAGTCTTTTAATTGGAGCAGAAATGATGTAGTAGCTGCCACCTCATAAGCTGTCTAACCACAGGATTGTAATGATGGAGAGAAATATGCTTCTAATGACTCAGGCATTGTTTCCTGAAGGGATATTAAATTTAGAAATTGATGCCATCCTTAATATCCTTTCATTATTAATAATCCATTATGTTTTTATTTAAAATGGAGGTAAGATAGATTGATATTCAGCTTTTATTGTGGTAAATAGATGACTGGGTAATTTTTAGAAGAGGATCCAGGCCGTTGGATTGCGTCCTATCTTGAATTTAATGTAGTTAGAAGGTGATGGCCATAAAATGCAATAAATTAAAGGCTATTATAACACAGTTAACATGTAGACAGAGTCAACTGCAGTGAGAGATTACAGAACAAACAATAATCATAAATGGATAGACAGCAAATATTTCTTTCAAGTGGGATAGTGTTTACTCGTGGATGTCATTTGTTGTTCTTATATTATAACTTATATTTGTTCTTGGTTTTTGCTGATGTGCTCAGGAGAGGTTACTTTCGTTTCCTTTTTTTCATAGAGGTACACTCCTATTTTGTGAAAGCACCTGATATTAGGGGACACTATGCACATTACAGTCCAGCTGAAATCGCAAAAAGTAATTTATTTTTTTGAAATTGCTTGTTAATATATCTTTATCAGTGGAAGAAAGGAGGAAAATATAGGAAATGCTCCTTCAGTCTCAGAGTCTCTAAGTGGGCAGCCGGGAAATGAGTTTGAAAGCTGAACCAGCAGGGGCACAGAAACACAATGCAAACAAACTCATTTGCTTTGTCTGTGTAGACACAGAAACAACAGCACAGACAAGAGGCACTGTCAAGAAACTTTGAAAAAGAAAAAATATTCCATATATCGGGAGATTTTACTTTGTATAGATAATTCTCCCTTTTGGTAATGCTTTTTTTTCAAAAGTAAGTGTAGGCCACATACTTCACAAAACAGATCTTTATGCTCTTGGAGAAAAAAACAAACTTGCAATCTGATTTCAGTTGGACTTTAACAGGAGGTGTTTTTTCAAGCAACCAATATTTTATCTTTTTTCTGTATACATTCATGATGCATCATTTGGAAAAGTTCCTTCAGTGTTTTGTGTCCTTTTACATTTAGTATATTAGGTGCATGTACCATTTCTATAAATATGGCACTATCATTTCTAAAACTGATAATATTAAATTGAGCAATTGTCAGTGCACATTGTACATGCAATATTTCTTGATCAATACTTAGGACATTTTTACATATAAAGTGAGTTTCAAAAAGTCTTTTCTAGCCTGGGCTGACCTGGAAGATACAATAATGATTTTGCATCTTTCTCCTGTTCCTCTTTTAACCTCCTTTCACTCCCACAGGTTTGACACATACCGCAGTAAGGATGAGAGTCGTCGCCTTGCAAAGTATGTGGATGGCGTGGAAGCAGGGTTCATACTAGCCATGGTGGTCAACGACGAGGGCTCCAACAACTTGGAGGACTCAGCCAAGAAAAGCCTCTCCAGGCTGGGCAGTCAGCACATCAGCAGTCTGGGATTTCGGTGAGCTCCTAGAATATTGTTTCGAACTTAAATTACATCACTTAAGCCTCTGGCAACTTGTGGTGGAAACTGTCATTTTGATTTTCTGAAACAAAGACAAAACGAATACTCATAATTAAAAAATAACAGATTAACAGATGAATCAAAAAAGACAATAATTGTTAACTACACCCTGTTGATCAATACTATGAGCTCAACATCTCTGCTGAGTTCTTCCAATAACTCAGATGTATTCAGTTCACACCATGTGAGGTAAGGAAATGTATTTTTAAAGATCCTAGCACTGTATTTTCTGGAGCATTCTTTTAATTGATTACTTCGAATTAATAGGAAAATGTTACAACCTCAGTGGACAGTTGTCTTCTTCTAAATAATCCCTGCAGCCTTTTTTTTTTTTTCAATTAACTGTTTCCAGTGTAACATTTGTAAAACAAACAAACAAACAAAAAAACAAATATGTATATATAAATATATGTATGTATGTATGTATGTGTATATATATATATATATATATATATAGAGAGAGAGAAACTGAACATTTTAGGCATCATAAAAGTAGATTTTATGGCAGAACAGTTGTTTTGGATTCCATTAGATTGTACAAGTGTACCTAATAAAGTGGTCAATGAGGGTATGTGGCCAAGAAAAAAGTTCCGTTCTGTTCAGTTCCCTGTTCAGCTGTAGATTCAGTGAAGATAAACCCACACAAAAAGTATATGATAATTTAAAACAAAGAAGCCTTATACTTTTTGAAAGAAGAGAAAAGTACTTTATTTTTCATTCAAATGGAGAGTTTAGTTTATAAGCTGTGAAAAACACCCTTCCTAAACACAGAGGATTTACCTCTCTACTCAGAGTACAACCCTATCTGAATCTGAATTGCTTTTCCAATTGTATTGTACTGACACACATAATCACTGTCTGGATTAATCTTACAGGAAACGTTTTTATGAGCAAATTAAGCCCTAGATTTATCTACTATACCAGAGCTGCACAGAGGTGGTCAAGGTAGGGTGGATGGTGAGCATACAAAGTGCAGCACCTTGAGTCTAGAGACCATCCTGAGTCCGGTCTATGGCTAAGTTTAGACAACAAAAGCACTTAAGGTTAGGGGAAGATCGTGGTTTTGGTTGGATGTTTTGTTTTGGGATTCAACTCACTGTGGAATTTATCTGTATTTAACTAATAATGCATTAGTCACTGTAAGTGGATATTGAATTGCAAGAACAGATATTTTGGCAACATTTCCTCATTATGTTAACAGAGAGCAAAATTTTGAAACATAAAGTTATATGGCAAACATTATTTGTTAACATCTATTTACACATCCAGCAGACAAAGAGTTTCATTAGCATTCGTTAGGAGTTGTGTATGTGCTCACCTGATGAATCTACTATAAGGCCCATAGTCACTCTCCTTTTAGCTCTAGTTTGGTCTCCACCAACTCCTGAGAAAATATCTGGCTGTTTAGATGCTAAATGATGACAAGCCAGTCATAAACATTGTCTGCTGTTTGGTGCTGATATAAAAAAAAACAGAGTGGAAGACGTTTGCTCTGCCCTACCTAGTAGCAAAGATGTAGACATAAAAAAATTAAGCAAGACCTTCAAACACACCAAATTAAATTCATATGTGCAAATGTGCATTTACAAACATACACACAAACATGCACACTCAAACAAACACACTCCCAATTGTTATGGAATGCAACATATATAGCAGGTAATCCTGTTGTGTGTGCTTTATCTTACCGTGAAACAATTATTTAAGGGAAAAAGGTTGGCCTGTCAGTGTGTGTGTGTGTGTGTGTGTGTGTGTGCCTGGGTTTGATCTAGTGTGTCAGGAATGCATGTGAAATTGAAACTGAATCATGCCATGATATAAACACCCCTGCATATGTCTCAAAATTTGACATAAGGGTTATTGGAGTGGATAAGAATGTGCACACTTGGACAGTGACACATTCCTCAAGCAAGACTCGACTGTGCTCTTTTGTTTGTTGGATAGGCAACTTTGCATCGTAAACCGCGAGCCTGTGTGAACGTGTTTTGTACTGTGCTTGTCAACTGCAATATCAGAGGCCTTGTTGTGGGCTGAGGAAATATGGTGATGCTGGTGAATCTTTAGCCTTCAAGCCAGGCGGTCCTATGAAACTTAATGCTGTAGAGGAGACCGCAGGAAACACTGAGAAGGTTTCATAAATGATATAAGGGCAGAGCGCGAGTTGCCGTTCCCTTTCTGAGTTTGCATTGCACTCCATGTTTGTGGATGCTGTAGAGGACAGAGTAAATGGATGGGAGTGAGGGCGAGGTGACAGAGAGATTCCTGCCTAACGACTCTTGTCGCCTTCTCTCCTCACACTGTTGCAAAACAGACACACTAGTGTCATCAGGAGAGAAAGGCTGTGTGATTTGCAGCACACCCAGACACATTTTAATGAGCTGGAATTTATGAGACAGGGGAGACTCTGTTGTACATTCTCAGTTATGTAATTTGCATATGTTTACAGTGGTGCTGGTGGCAGCATGGAGAAATACACCTCTGGTCCGGCTCTTTTTAAAGCTCAGCATAAAATAATTTAATTTCGGGGATGAAATTGTGTTGTGTTGGGTTCTCGGTCTCCTTTACTTTTTAATCATACATTCCTGTTTTAATGGTGTAGACAGCAAGAGCTGGCTGCCTCACTGTACAAATACATCATAATAAATCAGCAGCAATTCACAAGTGTTACTGATCAATTTCCGTCAGTCCTCTGTGACCTCAATGACTGCCGAGATTTAGAGTTTGCTGCTGCCAGACCAGAAGACCTTGCTGGATGTATTCAGTAACTACTAATTCCCAAACCCACTAAACTGCCCACCATGTGTTCAGCACAAGGTTAAAGGTGCCCCGTGGAATTCTCTTGTAAACAAACAAAAAAATGACATTTACATTCAGTGTTACGTACAAAATGAGTGTGTATCCTTGAGTTCTAACAAATGTGGAGAATGCATTTCCTTCCTAATAATTCATTTGCAGACACTTTGCCATGTCGTAGCAATAGCATTAATTAAGGCTCCATTCCATTCAGGTGTTTTATTTCCACTACCCTGTTATTGAGCATGCTTACATTTTGGAACAGTGTACTGGCATACTAAAATGGGATGAAGCCATTGTTGATTAGTTATACCTGTGATTTCCTCTCTAGCAATTTTGATGATTGATTAATTGTTTGAGTCTTCTATCAAGCAAAAATGCTGAACGTTTGCTTTTCAAATATGGGAATATACTGATTTTCACTGTTTTACATCATTGTAAACCAAGGGATAGGTGCAAGAAATGAATAATAGTCACAAATGTGTTGATTGATGACCCTGATTTTTTTTTGACATTTTGTAGATTAAACAATCAATTGTTTAGTTATAAAAATCAAGACATTAACTGATAATGGAAGTAACAGTTGGTTCCAGCCTGAGTTAAGATATCAAACACTGATACATTCGAGATTATCTTGCTTTGCTTGTCTTATCTTCTTATCAAACAGTAAAATAAAATGTAAAACAGTAAAAACAAATAAAATGTAATTTTTGGAAAAAGTGAAGTTGAATTTAATTAAAATTAACTTCTTTTTTTATCCTGAAATCAGTGACCAATACATTTTCATATGACAGCAATTGAGAAACAGCTGGTTCACACAAGAGTGTTCTTGTACAGTGCACTGTATACTGAAAGTCTTTATCTCAGTCTCCTCAACACCATTGTCAAACCTCTATTCTGACCATTACACCGTTTACAGTATTTCCGGCCTATATACAACCTCTCATTTCCATTCACACATACATGGTGACATCTTAGACACAAACATGGAGTCATATTCATACTGTAGAGCTTCTCCTGTTACTCCCTGAAAGCCAACATGTCATTACCGGAGGAATCATTTAATTAACCAGACTTCAGACTAATGGATGTCAGTCGCTAACTCTTTACTTCAGCCTTATCAGAAATTTGCTACCTTCTGTGTGTATGTACTGACCAGTGTCATACAGCATGTGTCTCTCTTTGTCTCTGTCTGTCTTCTTCCTGTCCCTTCTTTCTCTCCATTATCTGATATGTTTTCTCATTTCCCCGCCTTTGCTTTTTTCCCTTTTTCCTCTGCAGGCATCCCTGGACTTTTATAGTGACAAAAGGTGACACTTCTTCAGTTGTGGAGGATCACACTGTTTATCAAGGTAGGAATCCATTTTTGTAGAAAAAAAGAAAAAAAGCAAACATATTGTAAGTGATCTTGTAATTGATTTGGCACAGTGTCACTGAATAACATTTACAGGGACACAGTCAAAGTTGTGCCAGTGCAGAAAACCCTGCATGAGCCTACTGTTATGGTATTATCTTCCATCTTACATGACTAACAATATTTAAATAATGTCTGTGTGTGTATGTTGCCAGGGACCAAGGCCTCTTCAGAGGCCCGGAGCTTTCGTGTTTTTCGGTCGAGTTATGGGGAACACTTCACCATCACCACCATCAGCCAGTGGGTGCAAGGTACTATAACTTTCCTCACATACAAACAGCGGTTTGTTCCAAGACATGTAGGCGGGTTTTGGCTGACTCTCAGGACCAGATGCACAGGTCGGTGGATACCAAGGCCTTGACAAATGCAGCGCCAAACACATGCTGTATTTATCAAACACACACACACCAGGCAGGACTCACAGTTTGCATGTCATTTGTGCTAGTGTTTGCAAAATGCATCCCTCCTCCAATTACAGACTATATGCATTTAAGGGAGTGTCCCGCTAATAATAGGAGGAGACGTTAACAGAGGTTGATTATGTATTCTGCTGAATTTACTCAATTCACGCGATTTACGGCAGTTTTTTGGAGCACATTTGTCACCCTCGAAGACTGGGGGTAAACATAGTACAAATGGGGTTGGGATTACAAGAGTCACAAGGAAGGTAGTAATGGTCTTGCATATAACTAAAACTGTTTATTAGGAACACAAATGAATCAGTTAGTCTTATATTAATGAGCACATTGTCTGACAAACACAAACGATTAGTGGACGAGCATTGTAGTTTGTGTTCATCAAACTTGAATTTGAGCATGATCCCCAGTGAATTGTAAAATAACTACAGGGTGTCACTAAAAACTTTTCTTTTTTTCTCTAAGACTTTTGACAGTGTTTACCTCATATTAACATCCATATCAGTACCATCTGTACCTCCACCAGCTGCACTCTGAGCTGCCGAACCTGCTGCTATCTCTCTCTGTCGCTTTCTCTGGCTCTCTCCTCCTCTCACTCTCTCTCTCCCCACTAGTCCCAGTGTCTCGTTTTTATTTTCTATGTCTTTGATCTATCTTATATCATTCCATCTGCTTTTCGAGGCCCATAAACATGTTTAACTGTTGTTCTCAGGTGAACAGGTTGAACTGTGGCCATAGTAAATGTTTTGTAATGAACATCACTACATTATAATTTCTTTTCTGAGCTTAGTGATCTCATACAAATATCACAGCTGAACTGTGCTTACGAGCTTCCCTTCACTTGCAGGGTGCAGCTTGGAAGTCAGTATCAGGATAAGTCCAGGAGCTGACTATATAATGAGCAGCTGTCTTTGTAAATCAGGCACTCAGTACAAGCAGATTGTGACTGCAGACTCAATGAAAATCATAGCACAGACTTGCACATCACGATTTTCTTAGTAAATCAGGCCCTGTGATATCTGTTAGGAAATACTGACTTATCTTTAAACGACTGTGCTTCTTTATGCTGTACATCCATCCAGTCTAACTAGCAACAGGCAGTTTAGGAATATATTTTTAGATTCTATTCTGTTTTCACTTACAAAATATGTACTCAAGTCCTCATTTTTGAGAGCTTTCAATCACATTGCATGGTCTTCATCAGAACTGCCTTTTTTGTCATCACATATGATAACAGGTGGACATGAGTGGGGAGAGAAAGTAGCCAGTGTTTAAGGCTGCCCTCTCACACCTGTTCCTTGACTAAACGTCTCAACCACTTCTAAACCACTTCCAAAGTGATTTGGAGAAAATGTTTAACATGTTGAGCTGCCTGTATAATCTTCTCAAAACAAAATCAAAAGGGAATTATGTAAAAATTTGTAAATTTCCTGTTGAAGTTGTGCAGTGACCTTGCCATCTAGCACCGAATGCCCCATTGAGGAGTGGCAGCAATGTACTGAGTCCATAACAGAGGGTTATTTTTTTCATGAATCAGTTATTAAATTGCACTGACCACCTGTCTCAGCTGAGCTAAAGAGCTAAAATGGTTAGACCTGTACTGACCCTCATCAGTTGTTTGCATGCCTAAAAATAGTAAACATGTATCAACATGCAACCTCAGCTGACTCAGCTGGCAAAATCGGGATCTAGTGATCTGGTGAGCAATCCCCCTTTCACTGACAAAGTCACAAAAAAAGAAAACGTCATTCATAAATATAATCAAAAATTGTAATTTTTTTCTATAGAATAGTTGCAGTTGCCTCAGTAACAGTGATGGCATCAACCATCTTAAATGGAATAAACTAACTGTAATAAACTAAGTGTCTGTTAGTCCAAAAGGAGAGTTAGTACTGTATGTATACTACATTTCCTAACTCATTGTACTACACCCTCTAACCTATTAGCTTCTCTATCTCAGTCTTTTTTATTGCCGCTTTCAATAAATCTCTGTGATGTTTATTGAAAGGAATATAATGAGACTTAACTTGAGGCTTGGTGTCTCTCATTGTGCATTTTTGTTTTTTTACACAGCGTGTGTATGGCATAGGGAAGTATCTTTGATAAAATTATCTGGAACTAGCAGCTCTAGGCAGCTGTTAGAGGTAGTGATTTCAACAGCAGGATCTCAATAGCCATACACACACACATGCAGACACAGCCAGTAAAATCTCCTACACTCGTTCCATCATCTCAGTCGGGCTCTTTAAATTCTTCTTGGCCAGCAATTGATCAGCCTTGCGATATCATCGCCACATTATCTTCTCATCAATATGTCTGCCTCATATTCAGCTGCCTGGTATTCTGCTGTTATTAACCCCTCCATTACCACAAATTCAGAGCTGATTCCAATTAGATGCTTCTCATCTCCCATCAGATATCATTTCTTTTAATGAAACCGCCAATCTCCAGCATGCAGATATGCACACATGCAGATATACACACAGTGGAAGAAGCTGTAAAACCTACACTCAAACAGCAGCCTAACTGTGTGTCATGCTCCAGATTGAAATTCAGGCCGACAGTCAAATGGATATCCCCTGCTGTGGCAGCCAGACAGAGAACATAATGGGGGGAGAGAGCCCTTCAATTACTTTGCTACAAGTGCTCCCTGACTGCCTAAATGGACTGCAAGCCAAAGCCTTGACGTAGATTAGTCTAATATCTACCACTTGGCTGTCTGACCACTGAACTGGGAGGTACTGGTGTGCATGTGTGTGTGTCCCACAGAGTCAGAGTGGACAGAATGGTTTGACAGGGATGATGAGAGGGGATCTGGAGACTGGGAGAAACTGTCTGACCTGCACGAGGCCTATCCAGACCGACTGTGTGGCAATCCACTGGACATCCAGGTAAATCTCGTCTTACTTCATTAGACATATGCATGAGTGTGTGTCACACAAAGGAGTCCTGCAGGGGTCAAATTTAGCAAACCTCCATCCACCCTGCACCCTCAAAGTTTGGTAATGGAACCGACTCATACCCGCCATTATCTCTAAATCAAATCTGGACCTGACCCTACCCTTACCCATCCCGCGCCTGTAAAACACACAGGCAAACAGGCATAGTCACTCACTTTAAAACTCCAGATTGTATTAAAGCTGGGCTTGCATGATGGCCTGGTATGAGGTTATCTGCCATTTTCTGTAATGTATCAACTGTTCCATTCAGATGTGGAAAGAACTCCCTCAGTCCCCTCCCACTTGTTGTTGATGTAATGTGATCCAAAGATAAGATAAGATTTTGTGGTCATCATCTGTCCACATATCCAAAGTGACTCCCCTGTTGCAATCAGTCAGCTGCACTTTCATTTCTGTAATGATGATAAACTGAAGGGTGAAAGGTTGTGTCGTAGGCGTTCACCATTAAACAAAAAACAAAAAACCAAGCCATAGAAAAATAAGAGCTGCTGATGCTAGCAACTGGGTCATTATCATATTATTCTGAAGCAATATGAAAAGCAACATGATAGGTTATCAGCAGAAACTATGAAAATTTAATACTGTGCCAAGGAAATATTCAGAAACCTCCCAGTTCCCTCTTTGTAAATGTTCAACTGCCTAAGGTGATGTCTGTTTCCAGCAAATTGCAAAGGTGGAATATTTGAGAAAAAATTCTCTTTCATCTTTAGATGAAACAATGGCAAAGCTACTAATTACATGCCTGTGGCGTTCTGGTGTCTTCAAATTTAAACATCAGCTGTCTGTATACCCACAACCCAGCACTGTTCACAAGGCCACATTTAAAGAAAAACTCCAGGATTTTTTGAAAAAAAAAAAAAACACCTGTTTGTTGTCCTAGCCAGAATCAGATCAGAAGATTGATCGATTGTGCGTCCAGATTTTTTTTTTTTTCATTACTAGCTGTCCTGTCAGGGATTTATGATGGTGTACCAAATCCAATTTATGATTTGGAATGAAAACAAGTTGAGGAATGATTTTGCATTTTTTAAACATATTTTCTAGCTTGCACGTTTGTCCTGGAATGCGATACAGCAGCTCATAAGGTGCGCTATGACAGAGGGATGGGACAGAGTCATGAGTCAGAGAATACAGAGGAGCAGAACGAAGGTGGTCCACCTCCTACATATGAGAGAGTTATTGTCTGCTTATTATTTATTAATCAAAGAAGAGATACTCAAATGCTTTTACGGACCTCATAGCTGCATAAAAAGCATAACTCTAGGGTTCTGTTTCATACCATTGATCAACTTGTTAACCTTGCAGCTTCAAATGTTATGGCCCCCTCTGTCGAAGATTGTGATAGTTTTTTGTGTATTTTGTTGAGAAGGTTAAGGGCATCAAAGCCTCAACAACACCCCTTATCTCTTGTATAACCTCTTCTTGACGCTTTTCCCTCGCATCGTTGAGTGCATTTATCCAATCGGCTCAATATTGTGTCACACATGCACTTATTCTCCTGTGGCCTTGACATTCTACCCCCAGATATTTAAAAGAGGTATTAGATGTCACTGCTCCTTGTTTTCTTTCTATTGATCCAATACTCGCTCATAATTAAAGGCCAGTCTCTAAATTACAGTTTGTCTCAAAAATCATTGAAAAGGCTAAACAAGTACTTAAAAAAATGGAAGCAAATAATTCTCAACCCATTTCAATATGCTTTTCACCAGCTGTATAGTAATGAAACTGCTCTATTGAAAGTCAAGAATGCATTCTCATGCATTGATAGACAGACTAAAGCACTGGGTTGGCATAAATGAAAATTCCCTCAGATGGTTTTCCTTATATCTTACAGAGAGATTTTTTCAGGCTGACCATTGATGATTTTGTCTCATTGTTGCCTCATATGTTGTGTAGGGTTCCACAAAATTCTATCCTTGGTCCAATCTTGTTCAGCTTGTATATGCTCCCCCTTGGTCATATTATTTGCCAATTTAAGACTGTTACCTATAATTGTTATGCAGCTATGTATCGTTTAAAACTGAGAAGCTTAAAAATATGGATTTCTAAATTGTTGTTTTATTTCTATCAAAGACTAGATGTCACTGAATTTTCTTTAGCTGAATTTGGACAAAACAGAAATCTTGGTCATTGGCTCAGACCCAGTTTCAAAGAACATTAGTCCATACTGCAGACATTTAGCAAAAAACCATCTGCTAGGAATCTGGGTGTTGTGTTTGAAAAACCTGACTTTTGACCATCACATTAATAAAACTGGTTCATTCTTGTTTTTTGCAACTCAGAAATATTGCAAAATCGCTTCAGTGTACAACATTGTAGAGCAAATATCAGGGATTACTGTAACTCCTTATTTTCTGTCTGCAATTTCACAACTTCAATTGATTCAGAACGCAGCACCCGGGCTTACGATGGACACTAAACGAAGAGAGCATATTACTCTCATTCCGGCCCAATTAAATTGGCTTCCTATACGCTTCAAAATTCAGCTTAAGATCCTCCTGATCACATTCAAAGCCCTCCATGGCATGACACCCTCTTATATTTCTCAACTTATAACACTAAACTCTGCACAAAGATTGCTCGGATTGTCCAACCAGTTGCCAGTCCAGGCTCAAAACAAAGGGGAAAAATACTTTTGCTGTTTTAGCTCTAACATTATGGAATGGCTTCCACCTTACTGTCGGATCAGCTAAGTCTTTACCGCTTTTTAAAAAACTTATAAACACCCACTTGTATAGGTTGGCATTTTTATAATTATAAGATATTATGATATAATTTTTTGATTATAAATGAAAATTGCTTTGAAATTCCTATTTTTTTTTTTGTCATTTGATTTTGGTTTGTTTACTATATTATTTTCATCATTGAGTTTTGAAGTACTTTGTAACTGCTGTTTTGAAAAGTGCTATTTAAAATAAGGTTTGTTATTATTGTTGTTTTGCAAGTCACATCTAAATCTCAGCTACGTGTAAGTCTTGGCTATCCCTTGGGTTGTGTTTGTTTCGTGTTACCAGTGTTTGTGGTCCTGGTCATTGACCGACCCATTTTAACATGTAGAAAAAGAAAAGAGGAGAATGTTTTTTTTAAGAGCAGCAGTAGCACATTTTGACCAACAATAGTGAGTCACCCATCTCAAGTCCTGTTCTCATAGTTACCATGAGACTAGCTTTCCTACTAACAAGGTACAAGGGACAAGGTACCATCCGTATAGTAGCCTACATAAATAAGACAGCTTGGGACTTATTTGGAAGTCATATGTTTGCACTTTCATCAGAGCCAGGCTACTGTTTTTTCCTCTTTTCAGTCTTTGTGCTAAACTAGGCTAAACATGTATCGAACCTATTTCTTTACTGGATGTACAGAGGGTATTAGTGATGCTACATGTAGAAACATGTTTAACTACATTTCCCAGTGCTGTTGGCATTGCATAGTTAGTTTTTGTAGCTTTTCCAGTAGAAACCTAGTTTTTCAACAAAGTAGCAGGAGAAGGAGAATTAACAACAGTCTTGTGATAAATGATAACACAAAATAATGACTGCGATTGTTTATTATATTTCTTAACAGTAAATAATTCTCGATGTGAAATTGCTTCAATGAGCTGTTTGTTGTGTTTGTAGTGTAGTTTGCTATTTACATTTAAAGTGTAGTTTATCTTTAATGTAATTACTTCTAATGAAGAGTATCTTGTAACCTCAATAGCTACAGTTTCAATATAGCTTCAAACACTGTATATCCAAAGCCTGATATATCTTATTCTTCTTTATCATAGGGCTTCATTGTTCCATTGCTCCAAAAACGTATAAACTTAAACTTAAAACCATCATTGAGGCGACGAAGATTATATTAATCTTTAAAAAAGTATTTCGCTTTAGAAATCATTACAATGCATGGTTGTTTTCACTGCTCTTCTGAAGGGCATGTAGTTTTGGGTAGGGAGGCAGAACACGGCATAACATGTGCATGGTTTGCCAAGCCACTCACTCCGTTTAACAATCCGTGTGAGCAGCTGTTTATGAAAATTCCTTATCCTTTTAAATTAAAATCATAGACTTGCAACTTGAAGATTTATGTTTTCAATAGGAACTAATGGTCTAGGGGCTGAGTGCCACAGTGTAGAGAAGTCAGAAAGGACTGAGAGACGGACTAACGCATAACCGTGTGGTATGGGTCTGAACATGGAATGTGTGGAGAAGACATTTGAATATAGAATAACACCAGCCTTATCCTTTCATTCAAATATTAGGTTGGGTAAACTAAGTGGAGGATGGCTTAAACTGCACGGCATCCTTGCATTACTATAGCAATAACACAACATGTTTCTTAAAGTATAATAATCATATGCTCTGTAGAGACCTTTGTGGCTGCAGCATGCCCCTAAAGCTGTAATCCTTGAGATTTCAGTCATGTTGATTTGGTGAAACCTTTGGTTACCTTGGTAACAGCAAATGTGGTTTACTACTACAGCAGACACTGGTTGAGCAGCCACTCTGTCAAAAATACAACAGAAAAACTGGTGTATCTTTCTACAGTACAGCTAAACAAAGTCCCATTGTTTTAATGAAGTAGTCAGTAAATAATTACAATCATAAATTAAATCCCACACTGCAGAAAACACAAGTAGTTTTCCACAAAACAGCAGGACACAGTAAAAGGAGTTGGTTAGCTTGCTGAGGAGCTGGAGGTTTGCAACCAGTTGCCTCCAGCTATCCATCTGACAGCTCATGGTGACTGATCCCCTTGTTCCATTAGTCCCTGCAATATTTCAACCTGTCGATCTGCTGTCAAATAATGACCCAATTATTCTGTATTTGGAAAGTTGGATGTTTTTAATGTGAGGCAGTAGCTTGATACAGCTTTGATACAGTGTACAGAGGGTGAACAGTAAATAGTGAGGGTATTATCAGTGAGATAAAATTACATTGGATTACATGCTGCATCGTTTCCTTGAATCCCTTGTGCATGTGAAGGCGATCTGACTGCAACACAGAAATGTCAGATTCTGCCAGTACGTGGAGTGGTAATAAGAATAAAAACACATTTAATGGCTTTGCATAAAAAAATGACAATCATAAATAGTATTAACAATAGGGAATGATTTTGTGAAAACCTTTAGAATTATAACTTTAATACCACATCTAAATGTAGCCACAATAATGTCCTATTAACAGTTTTCCAAAGAGAAGCTGCCACATGGACATCAGCCCCAGATGCTCCTGTGTCTAGTTTTATTGGACTACGTCTATCCATCCATTCAGGTGATCATCAGCACGAAACCAGCCTTCCATTACTGTGCTGCTGGGACATGACACAGCCACAGCCAGTGAATGTGATTCAGCCTGGCACCATAAAGCAGCAGCTGTTAGCCTTCCATGAAGATCAGCAGTGGTGCCAGGTCTGCCCACACAGCCTCCAACACCTGTACCATTTCCATAAAAAAAATATCTACCGTAGGCTCCAACTGCTCTTTTTTTATGGCTGCTGTGCAATTTGCTACCTCCATTTCATCTTCTTTTCAACTTCCTTACACTCTGTTCTGTATGTTGTCTTGTTCTCTTGCTGGGCTGTTCGTTTTTGCCATTTGATAGAATAAATAATTAGCTTTGTTAAACAAATGAAACAATACAAAAACAAGGAGAATTGGCAACCTCTGCCGGACTCTCCACTGTGTTTATTCCACCAGCTATGTTCTGAAGGGAAATCTGCTGGATTGCATACAAACACTTTTGGTTCCAAGCAGTGCTAAATCTCTCATAGTTCCAATGTAAAAGTCCCATGTAAAATGCTATTTTGATGTTGGCAGTGAATTCATGTGTAGAAAGATGTTGTAGAACTTGGACTGGATGAGGGACACTCATCCTTGCATGTCCACAACTTTATTACAATGAGCCAGATGTTGATAGACAATTTAGGGCTCACTAGGTAATACTGTATGACACATGTAATTTCAGTGAGAAATGGTAGTTTAATGGTAGTTCTAAACTACGTATAACAGGGCTCAGCACCAGTGTTGGCCACGGAACAAATTTAACTGGGGAAACCCACACTGTTCTCAAGTTTAGCATAGCTACTTAATGCAAAAAAACTGAGCCCTAACCCTCAGCACTGGTGGACATGATGGACTTCCTGTCATTTGTCAAACAAAATAAGCCAGACACTGGACAAATACCAGATTTCTGGTGAAAAAAACACGTAATTTTAAATGCCTGCAAACAAAGGTTCTCCTAAACAAGCGGCAAGATGTCTCTCTCTCTCCGGCTATAAACAAACTTATTTCCCAGCATTCTGAAATGCTTTACCATTGGTGTGTCACAAAATTTGACATTCATGTTTTGGTTTAGGCATCCTCCAGTCATTTTTCACCTTCATCATTCCCTTGTCCAGGCTGAAACCCATGATGGCATACCACTGAACCAGACAGGAGATGTGATCCACAAGAATGACAAGGACTATGGTTTTGTCTGCCTCAACAAGGACCAGGCTCATGGCCTCTGTCGCAACTACAAGGTCCGCTTCCTCTGTGGAAAACTGGGTATGTTTTTTACTTACTGTCAGTGTCTGTGTTGTTTGTGAGTAAAGTATGTGTATGAGTACCTGCATGATTTTTTTTCCCACTTATGTGCTTTTTTCTGAAAATTGAGAGTATAAACCCTGATGCTCTTGGTACACTATGTTACCATTCAACAAGGACTAATAGTGCTCACAAGTATATCATGGATAGAGAGCTTAAGCCGATCAGTGTTGGTATACTGTATATACACAAACACTCTGACTGTGCTCTAGAGAGTGTGTTGTGTGTGGGCAGCCTGCAATGGCTGGAATGCATGGAGCCCACATCATGGTAAAGAAAAAACACCCCCACATAGCCAGCTCATGGGCTCTTCTCTAACCGTACTGAGATACCACGGACCTATGTCTAGGCTTGTCTCTATATGTGTGTATGTGTGTGTGTTATGTGGAGAGTGCTAGGGAATGTTGGCGTGATCTTTTGTCAAGACTGACACTGGGTACAATCCATTTGTATCACTCTACAATTACGCCACATGAACATACAATGTGTCATACATCTGTACCCACCCACTCATACAAGGAAAATCTTTGTTTACTTGTATTCTCAACTGAGGCGAGGTGCAATTTTGGGCCAAGATTTATTCTAGTTAACAAATGCTTACATTGGATGACAAATGGATGACAGATGACCAAGGACAACAAATAAATTGCTGAACCACATTTTCATTAAGTTGTACAAACAAGTGCATTCAATCAAGCAGAGTGTTAAGATTTTAAAATTACATCCAGCCTACTTCCTAAATACCTCCACCAAGGAGGTTGTGTTTTCACCCTTGTCTGTTTGTTGGTTTGTTTGTTTGTCTGTTGGTTTGTTTATTTGTCAGCAGGTTTACACAAAAACTATTTGGTGCAGAAACAATTCAATGGGAGGATCCAGGAATTTTTCATCACTTTCCTATGAGAAGATTGTGAGATAGGCGGAGATATGTGCTCTGATGAGTACCAGAGTGTTTTGTTTGTGTGGCTGACACAGCAGAGAGATGCTTAATAGAGGTATGTTGTTGGGGAGGGTAGTAAAGTCATTAGACAGAGAGAGAGGACAAAGATAAAAAGATCCAAGATGTCGCGACAGATTACTGCCTTGGTATATTGTTGTGGTTGGTTTGTTTTGTTTTCTCTGTTTTCCATTTATTTATTTATTATTTATTTTATGTATTCGCCTTTATTTAAACTCAAAAAAATCATTGAGGGCTGGCCCTCATTGACGATGATGTCAAGTAACAGTTTAAATGACTTAATAGATACAAATAATAAAAGATACAAGGTCAATGAAAGCAATCAATTAAAAATGTATATTAATACAATTAAAGATACAAGATACAGATGCAAAAGACAAATCAATTAAAACAGGTACAAACAGAAGCTGAATGGTTCTTGATCGTGTTTTTAAATTGACCAAGGGTTACCAAAGAATAGATTTTTATAGTGCTGTAAAGAGTTCCAGTTGGTGGGAGCATAAAAACTAAACACAGATCTTCCAAGCTCAGTGCAGACTTCAGGGACTTGCAGTGAAAGCCAGTCATTAGAATGAGTTAGATATGGTCCAGAGCACCAGTCTTGCATAGAAGTGATATAAGATGGTAGCTTCCCAATCAGGACCTTGTAGATAAACAAATACATATGCCTGTCATGTCTTTCAGACAGAGAAGACCACTAAACTTTTTCGTACAGGATGCAATTATGAGTACTACAAATACCACCAGTAATAAACTTTATGGCAGAATGATAAACACCATCCAAGGGTTTAAGACTGGAGGCAGAGGCATGCCTATAAATCACATGACCATAATCCATAGAAGAGAGAAAAACGCTTAGATAATCCTTTTCCTACAAAACATAGGACATTTTTTTCTAAACAAAAAAACAATTTTCTTGTCATACTTTCTTGACATGACTTTCCATATGATATTTGAATATGAATTTGTCATCTATTCAAATACCAATACCATTTCTATTGTGTAACTCTTTCAATATTTGATCCTTGTACAGTGTGCACTCAGTTTAAGTTTAAGATCATTAAGTACAGCTCGGAGAACATTAAAGGAATGTTGCAGGCTTTCCACAGCTAGCTGAGCAGAGTCTGCAGTTCAATACAGTATTATATCATCTGCATACAAATGTTCATGGCAGTTAGTTAAAGATGAAATAATATTATTAATATAAAAAGACCTGAACCTTGTGGAACACACTTAGTTGTCAGTGCACTGTTCATTCACTGTTTTTGCTACAGTATTTTTGTGGTATTTTGTGTTACTTTCTCTTACATTGTACATTTCTCACGGTTATGCACCACAACAGTGAGGCAAATTCCTTGTATGTGAAAATCTACCTGGCAATAAAACTGTGTCTGATTCTGACTGAGGAGGTGGGATGTTCTGCTTTCATGCACAGCTGAAATTACGAGAAAGGCTCCTGCACTGATTGCGCACCATCATTCTTTAAATCAGGTCATCTTTCCTTGTATTTGTTCCTTAGGGAAGGGGAGGTGGGTTGGGTGGAGTGGATATATATTGTCTGGTCTGAGAAGAGCAGACATTATATATCATCACTGCACAGACTGGTACTGAGTCGCAGCCTGGTGTTTAAGATCAACTCCCTTGTGTGTTTGTGTATTGTGTGTGTGTGTGTGTGTGTGTGTGTGTGTGTGTGTGTGTGTGTGTGTGTGTGTGTGTGTGTGTGTGTGTGTGTGTGTGTGTGTGTGTGTACAAAACTACAGGACAGTGACTTTCCACAAAAATATTTATTTTTTTAATTTGTGTTGTGTAAATTCATATCCACAAAAATACAGAGCAATTTTCAAATATGCATAACTTACTCTGTAGACATTACAAGGTTCAAGGAAGTTTTCCCATCCAGTCTACACATGTTTTGTGAAGTTGGAGAAGGCTTATCATTATTTCCCTTGCAGTATCTAACTGAGGTTGCAGGGAAATATGGGGTGCCTGGGTCATAGCTACTTATGAGCCATCTTGTACTTGCATAACTGGGTGAGAGTTATGTCTGTATTCTCAGCAGGAAGTTGAACACATTCCATTTGCGTGTTGTGCTCTCCCATGGTTGTGCTTTGTCACTGATCCTGTTTGTGAATTTCACAGACAGAATCTCTGCTGGGGAACCGAAAGTGTCTGGTATGGTGACCTCAGGATTGCACCTCTGCATTTTGCTGAAGACAAAGCTCTTCGACCTGTAATTCCGGCGTGCACTGGGGCTACTCCCAGTCAGGGTTGAGAGTCAGTGACTGGGCGTAGCTGCCCCAAGTGGAGGGATTCTAGTATCTCCTGGTCTTATTATCAGGTGATGGTAAAATATAAAGCATGAGTGACAAGCACAATATTGCTGTGTCAGGAGTATTACGTTTGTAGTACTGAACTCTTTTGGTGAAGAGGGCTCCGAAGGTGCACCTCTTGATTTAGTAGTCAGTCTACATTACAGCTCTCAACTATGTTCATGAACCGAAAGGATGAGATTGTAGATACAAGCAGTGAAATTAGTTTCCTTGCTTGACCACAGGAAAATGATGAGGAACTCAGACATCCAGAATGAGCTCAGAGTAGTACCACTGCTCCTTTACATTCAAAGGAGCCAGTTGCGGTGGTTCACATATCTTATAAGGATACCTCTCTAGCAAGGGGTTCATAGCACTTTCAACTGGGAGGAGAGCCAGGAACAATCCCGAAACACACTGGAGGGATTACGTATATACTGTACTGTGCAAATGTTTAAGGCACCAAAAGTAAACAGAGGATGCTTTCAAAGATAGTGTCATAAATAGTTTAGGTGCACATTAAAAAACTAAATCAAATCAATATTTAGTGTGACTACCCTTTGCCAGTAAAACAGTGTCAGTTCTCCTTGGTACACTAGTGGCATTTGGCAGGTAGGTTGCCTTAAGCATCTTAGGGAACTTGCCACAGTTCCTCACTGGATTCAGGCCATCTCAGTTACTTTTGTCTCTTCATGTAATCCCAGAGTGACTCCATGATGTTGAGACTCCTTGTTCTTTGTGTTGCTGAAGATCTCAAGTGCCTAAAACCTTTGCACAGTACTGTGTTCAGTATATCTGGTCTGGTCTGGGAACACCTGGGAATTCACCAGGAGGGGCTGGAGGACATAGATGGGGAGAATGATATCTGGGCCACCTTGTTTAGCCTGTTGCCACTGCGACTTACATGGACAGACACTTGACTGAGGAAATGGCATTCACATATGCAGTCTTGTTTTAAAAGTAAGAGAATCACATTGTACAGTAACTATAGAGCTAAGTTACCTAATACAATTGCCAAGTCTGGCATGCTGTGTACAATATTGCCAAAACATACTGTACATAATCTAATACAAAAAAGAGGAGACCCCAAGTGGTTATGAATGGAGCTAGCCTGGAATATTGTTATTGCAGGAAACAGATGATTATTTTGAGAACACCTTGAAATGTGATAATATGTGTCAGCTTTGCTGCGTCCTGTGTAGTCTAACTCTTACCATGTTCCTCTGTAGTTCGTCCCCAGGCCTCCATTTCCATCAACATCTTATCCAACAGCAGCATCCTGGAGCTCACCGACCAACCAGAGGGCTGGGTGTCAGGGGATCAGGTGGTGGTGGCCAGTACTGACTACTCCATGCACCAGGCTGAAGAGTTCACCCTGTTGCCCTGCCCTACTTGCACATCCAACCAGGTCAAGGTCCAAGGTGAGAGAACCCGCAACCTACACTGTCTTACGATGCAGCCCTGGTATAAAATGTTTTGATGCTGCTAGGTTGAAGCTGCTTGGGAAACATTTAAGTACTAAAAGTGGTAGTTTATCTGTTACTATCAGTGTAGTTGACAGTGTAGTTCCAATCAAGTCTCAGACTAAAGAGACTTTAAACTATTGGCATAAAGTCTGGTCCACAGTGTTCTTTAACATGCTATGTTTGAGAACTGGGTGCTTTCAATAGATAGGTCTTTTTCCATAAGCTGTTGTAGGAGGGGACAGTGTAACTTACTTTCCCCACTCATATTCTACTTGCCTGTACTAGGATTTGAAGTGACCACTGGTTGGAAAAGTGGGTCATAAGCCCACTAGGCTCCCACTGCCCCCACGAAACACTGTAACTAAACATGGATTCATTAAGGACTGCTACACTTTGTTTTTTAAAATTCACCTCCAAAGATCGCCAATTAAGATGTTGTAACTCTTTTGTTTAATCCACAAACAAAGAAAAATAACAACAATTAGTGGTTTTAGGTTGAGTTACATGGTTAAGGCACTATGTATTGTGAATGCTTGGTGAATAGGCAGTTTAAATCCAATTGCCAATATGCTGAAAAAAATATTGATCATAAATATTATCAATGATGGGGTGTGGGATAATAAAAATTTTAAGGATCATAAATTTTAAACATAGGAAGTTGAGTGTATTTAGTGCTAAAACAGTTATAGATAATTTGATTAATTGATTAATCAGTTATCAAAGCAGTGACTGACAATTTTTGGTAATTGATTAATTGCTAAACCCGTTTCTCAAGAAAAATGCCAAACATTCACTGGTTTAATCTTTTTAAATGTGAGGGTTTCTCTGTTTTACAGATTATAAACTGTTTGAGTTTTATACTGTTGATCAGATAAAACACCTTGTCTTTGGGAAATTATAATGGTTATTTTCACCATTTTCTGACATTTTATTGACAAAATTATTGATTACATACAGTCCAATTCAAGACCAAAAAGGAGAGTGTGTTTGAGAGGAGTAAAACTAAGGATGTCACAGTGCACCTTGAATCCTTACTGTATAGGAAAGTACTGTATATTTGTAGCACAGTATGACTGACCCAATAAATCCATTCAAAAGTCTGTCTGTTTGCTAGAGTCTGCTCTATAACAAGAGTTATGAATGTATAAGGAGGAGAGGAGAGAGTCTGATGGAGTACAGAGGCTAAGGACTCTACTCATCTGAATAGACAGACTTCAAGTTGTTTTGGAGCTTAAAATAGAGTAAAGGTTCTTAGCCTAAAACAAGTGTGTCAGGGAGAACTGAGGTGTGTTTTCTACTCTATTCCTGAGGATTGCCTCTGGCACAGATCAGTTTCTTCTGTAAGGAGAATGAATGCTTTATATGCTCTTTGTAATCCATGAATTTATCATTGTTTAGCTTAAAATTTTGATTTAAAAAAATGTAGGTGAATAATAAGCACATCATAGCGATGCAACTCAAATTAATTAATTTCAAGTTAACTCAACTACTCCAAAAAATGGAAGTACTGTATTTGCCAGAAGGCTGCCCAGCTGCAGTAGATGACAGGTTCGAAGACCTTGAGTTAAACAGTATGCACAGTTGCTTACAGTAATTTAGTACTGTAAGCAACTGTGCATACTAACTCAAGGTCTTTGAACCTGCATGGTAAATTCAGCTATCATTGTGCATTCTCTTTCTTTTATCTCTCTAGAGGAGCACCTCTTATCACTTTGGTATTTGTGTGAGTAGTGGAAATACAGCAACCAAACTGGTACTCAGATGTCTTGTATTAATAGACTAGCAGCTGCTGTACTGTTTCTACATTCCACCTGGTTCTACTTTGACAGGTCCTGCTTTGGGTCAGTTTCTTTGGGTCTTCACGTACTGCATGCTCCACATAACATTGACATATAAATATTTTAACACCACGCTAAACATTACAGTGTTATTCAGTCAGTTAGCTATGCACACACTGCTTCCATTTTTACTCTCACCACAGTTGACTACTGAGTTTCAGGACATCAACAGTGAACTGGAATGGACATCTTAGGCCAGTCACTGAGGCTGAAGCAAATTCTTTAATAGTGACCAGTTGACAATATTCACATATTCACATTCACATTTTTCATTTCATTAGATGAAGTATTATTCTAAATTGAAATGGCGAGCCACATAAAGTCAACTTTTGCTTTAGTTTGAAAGTGCATAGAACACAAACCACTTTGTTACAAAGTGTTCCACAAGGTTAAGAGCAAAGTGTGAGAAAACAAGTTGGACTAATGAAAAAAGACCAAACACAAAAACCAAGCAATGGAAATACATCAGTCAAACAGAAAGGAAAATCTGTGTCTTGAATCAATTTCTTAAAATGTCAGTGCATTCGGTTAACCTTTAAACCAGTCAGGCAGATTGTGTCACAATGTAGATGCTGGAATAACAAAAGCTAATCACATTTAGTTTCAGCCCAGGCTTACTATAATGCAAGCAGGTAGAGCACAGAAAACACAAACATTTTGAGTTAGAGCTCCATCTGTTTTCTTATGAAATGATTGGTTAACAACCAAACATCTGTTGACATAATTAAGACATTAAATTTATAGTCCTTAAGATTTTCATTATATCAAACTCCATTTATGACCCTATTTATGGCGGTACTCCAATAGTCATTCAATTTATATTTTATAATGACTTCTCTATATAGTTGTTTTAATTGTTACTGACAGAGACCTCTTTTCCTTTGTGAGATTGAAATTGTGTACCTAAACATGATATGGAAGACACATGGTGACAAATCTGCTCAACTTAGTTTGTTTAGCCGTGTTGTAAACAGACACACCAGCTTTCTCTTCTCCTGTTGTATTCCTGACAGAGTAGCTGCTCAAGGCATGTTTACTGACCCCAGTGGTCGATACATGTATCATCTGAATGGACCTGTGTTATTAAAACACACTTGCTGTTACCACCAGTAACTACATGTGTCAACAAAAACTGAAATCTGAAATACCACTTTTTTTAAGGATGAGATCATATTTATTCCTTGAATACTGAATGAGTGGGTGAGTTCCTCCTTTAGGTATAGCCTATAGTGATTTGGAATGGAATCCTTGTCAAACTATGGCAATTTTTATCTGCCTAAACAGATTAAAATATATTGAAACAATCTTTATTGCTAGGTATACGTCCATGCTATTTAAGGCTGAGTGTACAGAGGTAGGGGTATAAATGCATGTTTGAGTGTGAGTGTGCATGTTTGTGTGTGTGTGTGTGTGTGTGTGTGTGTGTGTGTGTGTGTGTGTGTGTGTGTGTGTGTGTGTGTGTGTGTGTGTGTGTGTGTGTGTGTGTGTGCGCGTTCGTGCGTTTTTGTGTGTGTCTGTGTGTATGCGTGCATAAATGCCCAGTCTAATAGAGGTCAGGTTGAAAGGTGTTTGGGACCATTCATGCTGACACACATATACATACACACACAACACACATACTAGTAAATAAAGATACTTATTTTCTTTCTTTCTTTCTGCATCATACACACATTCAGCATAGTTCTTTAGGACTTGTCAGCACTCACTGTTCTCTAGTTTGATTCATATAGCCTTTGTCTTTGTCCCTTGGAAAAAGTTTGTGCCTGCAGTGGCTAGAGGTCAGCCACATTTACACGATGTGACATGTCCTCTCATAGCTGTCACATCATCAGAATTCTCACATCAAAAAATTAATGTTAGCATTTCTTCCACTGTTGATTTAGCAGTCCATTCATTTATTTTCAAATCTCTGCCTGAGCTGCTGGCATTTGTGTCCTGCCCAGCTGCATCAGATGATCAGTCCATTAAACTTCCCCCATACCTCCCCCCTTCATTTCTGTTTTTTCTAAGCTCTCTGCCATCACCAGATGTTTGGCCATTCAAAGTGGAAGTCCTATTTTTCTGAGTCCCTGGCTGTTCCTCAGAGCTCCTGTCATTCTCCTAATGACTGTTGTCCTTTTCATTAATTCCTGCTCTTGTGCCATTTTGTGATAATGAACTGCACTTATATAGCGCTTTTCTAGTCTTATCGACCACTTAAAGCGCTTTACATTACTGCCACATTCACCCATTCACACATACCTTCATACAGCGCTTTTCTATACACACACACACACACACACACACACACACACACACACACACACACACACACACACACACACACACACACACACACACACACATGATACATCGGAGGCAATTTCGGGTTCAGTATCTTCGACTTCGACATGCGGACTGGAGCAGCCAGGGATCAAACCACTAACCTTCTGGTTAATGAATGACCCGCTCTACCTCCTGAGCCACAGGCACCCCCAATGGTTATGCACAAACAGGGAGTTTGTGTTGTTGCGACACAGAGACACATAGCTCAGGGCTATTTATCAGTTTGAGTCCAATAATTAGTGCCTGGGTTTTACATGTTGAACTTTTGACAGTTTTAATGGCATAAATGATGATGATAATGATGGGTGTAGAAAATAAATGTTGAGGAGTTGATTCACTGCCTGGAGCAGTGGAGCAAGGATTTAGTATTAAGTATTCCATTTCTATTCTGACATTTACCTGGACTCATAAAGCCCGGCTGTGTCTCTCCATCTTAGTTTTCTCCATGAGATTTAAATCTGGAACACAACCACTGAGAAGTGATCATTCCCAACAAATAAATAACAAACCAGTCAGCAATCTCTGGAGTTTTTCCAATGATTACCCTTCTCAAAACTCACAAGGCCCGTTAAAACCTATCCAGCCTTGGGGCTAGCTAAATTAGTTAAGCCCAGATTTAGTGAGATATTGCATTAGCAGTATGGACATTACTAAATTTTCAATAATGATGATGACATTCAAAAGTGGAGGTTTGGTATTTTTTTTTACAGGTATATAGTCATAATCATGTTTGACAGAGTTTTGATATGGATGGGTCAACAAAGCAAAGGAATGTCACACAAGAGACCACTGTTCATTTTTTGTTTCAAACCAAGTCAACATGGTTTCTTTTTTCCACTTATTTTAACCTAAACCATCTTTTCCTAAACCTAATCAGGTGGTTTTTGGATTTAAACCTAACCAAACCATGATCATTCCACAACCTTAACTGCATGTTTATTCTTGTTACCAAAACAATGAATGCACAGTATGCCTGCCGCTGGTATGCTCCTATGGCTACGGACAAAAAACCTATATGCCAACTTATAGAGTAGTTGTCTTACAGTGAGACTATGTAACTTTTGAAAAAAGAAATAACATTTACGCTCACATATGAAGAGTTGGATTTATACGTAACATTACATAATTTTTTAGGTCAGTACACTCAGGAGTTTAGCTGCAGCTTCATTTATTGGGTATGAACAGTAGCATATAGAGGCTACTGTTAGCTAATGTTAGCAAATTTTAGATTGAACTTTAACTGACTTTTTAACTTTAATTGCATGATAAGCACAGGTTTAATCTACAACATGAATGATGCTATTTATTACATATTAGTGATTATGTTCTTGCAGATACATGACATCTAGCTGAAATGTTTTCATATCCACTAACATGATCCCTAAACTTGGAGTGTACAGTACCGGCCACAGCAGCTTGTATCATAACTGGCAGCACCTGCTGATGCTGCATGAAGAACTGTTCATCAATTTATGAACACTCAGTAACTCTCAACATCAAGTGAATTTGTCTGTGAGAGTTAAAAAAATGAACAAGGCTGCTTCATTCCCAAAAGAGTTTTTCGGAAAAACTGATGGACTTACAGTAGGTACTATTAGTAAACTGTAGTAAAATGGGATCTAAAAAGTCTATTTTGAGCAGGGCTGTTGATGTCTTAGGTCTGAGCTGGAATGAAGGTGTTCATTTGTACTGTTGCAGTCCTGGCTGTGCTGGTGGAAGGAGTAGGAGGAGAAAAGAGGTTAAGCATGTGGGTGTGTGAGCTTCTGTCTCTCAGATTTCACACTTGAACATTTCTTTGATTTCATTTCTTTTCCTGGCATCACTTTGTTTTTCCTAATCAGCACATTTGCATTGTTCAGTATGTGAATGTGTGGGAGTGGAGGACACCAGGAACAGAGCTGTTATCAATTCTCCAACATTCTTCCACAAAGTGTGTTATTTTGCTGCCCTTCTCTTCTCATCCCTTCCTTTCATGGGATCCTCTTTGTTCTCCTAAGCTTCACTATAATTTTCTGAAGTATAAGTTGGCCTTCCAAGGAGCTACAGTATGCACATTGCTTGCTAAGAATACTAAGACATTTAGAAACCTTCCAATTCTAACCTCCACCTCCTGCCCCTCACATACACTGAGCTAATACTGTAGCTTTTAAATGTACTGAAGCTCAGTGTATGTGAGGGGCAGGAGGTGGAGGTTAGAATTGGAAGGTTTCTAAATGTCTTAGTATTCTTTCCAAAAAAACGAAGTCATAGAACCTGTCCTCCAACCACATCTAAAGGTTTCTTCCTGTCCTTATTGAATCAATCAGACAGTCCTAACCTCTTAAGGCTCTCTGGCTGAGAGAGGAACATCCACCAATGTCTAACGTCCATGTTGGTGGCCAACAATGTGATCAGGATGCAGCAAAGTCAGATTAAGGAGGTTCATTTAGGCCACTGCGCAGATAAGCATTCAAACTGAATGTTAGCCAAATTTTACATCTGGATTGCATTTCATCATTTCACCTGTACCTGAAACAACCCATTACCAACATCACAGCCCCTTACATTTTTTAAAATGCATGGCTGCTATTGGTCTGACCACTGGGTTTTCGTGATTATATTGCAAGTTTGAATGTGGGTGGGGTGGAAAGGGAATTGCATCGCATTTAATCTGAATATCTGAAACATCTGCTCAGCCACACACACACACACACACACACACACACACACACACACACAGCACACAAACAACAAACTTCTTTCAGTCTCTGGTGAGAATGGCATCTGTTTAAACTGTGCTCAGCTCTGCAGAATGGGCTGTTTAGTGAAGCAGTGAAGCTTCAGAGAGCACTGTCAGCAGATGAGTGTATATCCACGCAGTAGTTTTCAACAGATGTCTCTATATTGTGTTTGTTGTAATGCCTTAATGTTTACCCCTTGAGCTGAGGTATGGTGTGTGTGTGTGTGTGTGTGTGTGTGTGTGTGTGTGTGTGTGTGTGTGTGTGTGTGTGTGTGTGTGTGTGTGTGTTTGTGTGTGTGTGTGTGTGTGTGTGTGTGTGTGTGTGTGTGTGTGTGTGTGTGTGCGTATGCGCAGGTAAGGCCAGGTTCATCCACATGGGTGAGGAGGTGGACGGGGTGGATATGAGGGCAGAGGTTGGCCTACTGAGTCGTAACATCCTGCTCCGTGGTGAGATGGAGCCCGGCTGCTATGGCAATGAGGCCTGCAAATTCTTCGACTTCGACACTTTTGGTGGACACTTGAAGGTACACTGTTATAACCTTGTTATTTACAAAGCAAACAACCAGGTGATTCACTTATGAACCATTTCCACAAGGGATCATCATGTGCTGCCTGAGGATGAGAACTGAGTAGTGACTTGTTGTAGATCTATCTGCATTTTTTGTGACAGCTACTCTAATTTGTGCTTGCCAGTTACTGTAATTATTGACCTTGGAAACAGCAGTTGACAAAACAATCTCAACTCAGGGTCCACTTACTAGCTTTCAGCATTTAAGTCAACTTGGAGGAGAAGTCCCAGGTCATCAAAATCATTGAAAGTTTGATCAACTACAGTTCCATGGCAACTGAGCAAACTTAATCGGTTAATGGGCACCATGTAACCAGGTCAAAAGCTGCATAACAAGCCAGAAAGTGGACCTTGAGTTGAACTTTTTCTAACAGCTACCCTGATGTTGGTCATTTGCTCTGTTTATGTAGTATATGTGCAACAGAGCTTTCAGCTCACTTTAGGGAGGAGGTTGGGGTTCATGGTAGTCCATGGAAGTCCATATTGGACGATTCAGCACCTCACACTTTAGCTCCAGTGCCAATGTTTAGTGCCACTGCAGGATGTAGTGTGTCCTTGAGGTAGAGAGATGGAGTTTGGAGGTCAGGGTGGTGGATGAGTCGGTAGTGCATCCAGCACCATCTATCTTACCCTAACCTTACGTCTTAAGTGTTTTAGTTGCTTAACCCTAACCAAACCTTAACTATGGTTAATTTGCCATAACCATGATCACTATACCATAGTTGCTAAGTATTATAGGAAGCAGTATTTTAAAACCACTGGCATTGGCTGTTGAAAATCTTTGTCACTGAACATAATCAGTGGTTTTGCAGAATCATCCAGTATTGACATTGACTTGTCTGGTGATAGTAAGAAAACATATTAGGACAATTTCATACCTCAAAGTTTACATCTTTTGCTAACCTTGAGTGCCAACAGAGTAAGCAGTGTGCCTTTCATGTACGTGGTGGTGAATGGGTTGTAGTGCATCAGACTTTAATGGAAGACACCCAGAGTTTGTGTCCCATCAACGACGTGCAATTAACGTTCACCTATTTGTTAACCATAAATGCAGTTTTTTCCTGATGTTAACCATGTTGTAGTTACCATTTGCATTTACTGTAGAAAGCAAGAATTCTTTATCACATTGGCACTGAACGTTAAAAATTTTTTTGCCATCTATGTAATCTGGGTTTTTGCATAATCATCCAATAGCAAAGATCTTGTTTGGCAATATGGTTGCAGAAAACATTTTATTCTCACCTCTGGTGATATCTAACCATGCAGATATCCACTCCATTAAAGCTGACAGTTAGTGAGAGGTGGGGTACACCCTGGACAGGTCACCAGTCAATCATAGGGATGACACAGAGATGGACACCTTTTCACGCTCCGAAGCACAACTAGAGGCAATTTAGAGTCACCAATTAAGCTAACCTGCACGTCTTTGCACTGTGGGAGGAAACGGGAAAACCCAGAGTAAACTCACAGGCACAGAAAAGACATGCAAACCCCACACAGAAAGGCACCAGTCTTCTACTTCCACCCAAATACAAATGTAATCACCAAGGCTATTTCTTCAGTAAGACAGTAGCTCCAATGAAAAGTATTTCACTGTCTGTGGATTATTCTGAGTAACATGGGCATTGTTTGTTGAAAAATACGACACAGAGTTTTTTAAATGTCATTTTACAGTACTTTGAGTAGAATAAATAAACAATATCTGTGTCCACAAGTCCTTCAACCTAACCAACAAAATAGGTACTTACTCATTGCCTTCAAAACAACACATTATAGCATATTCCATTTTCCTATCAGCAGGAGCACATTGTTATTATCTAACACTAACCAACAGCCATACAATATGTAACATACCAAAAAGGTAGAGCATAAACTTGGTTCTATAAGAAAACTAGAGACCATTTTGCGATGGGATCACACCAACTGTGATGTCCGTCAACAGGTTGACGTTCCGATCCATGAGTACCCATGAGTACTCATTGCTACATTATTACAAGCGCTCATTAGTCATTTCTTCATTATTACATGGGCACTCAGTGCACTCAGTGCTCATGTAATATTGTAGTATTTAGTGCTCATGGGTCGGACAACACCTATCTTCGAACTTCATTTTGCACACCATTTCATTTTCTACACACCTGTGGAGTTTCATGACTGCATGTTTCATGGCTGTGATGCTATTGCAGGGACAAAATCTCTCCACACACAAACAGACAGTCAGACAGACATAACCATCTGCCAAAGAACTTAAAACCTTCTCTGTAGTAGTCCCTGCTACAGCAGATATCTGAAGGGTCACATTTTGCCATGATGACACACACAAACACAGACACACACACACAGACACACACACACACACACACACACACACACACACACACAAAAATACATACATACACACACACATTAAAAGATATTGATTTAAATTAGTTCTACTTTAGCTTCACTGAAATATGAAGAAGAAAATAAAAATACAGTTAATAAAAGGCTCAGACCTTGTCTCTGCACCTGTTGACCAACAAGAGACAGGTCAAAAATCAATGTACAACATCCAAACCCAGACCTTAACCCTGGTATTCACAAATAGATAAAAAAAGACAAAATTATTTACTTATATTTTAGTTGATGTTTAAATTCTTTCAACACAAAAATGTTTTGACTTCTCATTGGTGAATACATTTGCCTTCTACAGTCAAGAGTAAATAGTGACACCAGCCAAATCCAGTCATAATAAATGATGATTAAAAAAATAAAACAAATACCAAAATGATTTTTCTAATTATTACTTTTTCTTTTTGAGCACTCATGGTGTTTTTAATTTGTTCAGAGCTGGAATCTCCTACAGCTAAGGTAAGTGAAGCCAGATATGTGGCAAAATGTGTGCTGGCTAAACTGACTCAACAGCTAAGCCCATTAATTGCATTAAACACTGACTTTCACATCAGATGATGGTTTGAGTCAGTGACAGTGCCCAATCAACCCCACTACCCAGAGGACAACTGCAGTTGAAAAGTGGAGAACTGCCCACTCCTGAAGCCTGCTGCACCCCTTAGTGCATCACACTGATGCTGATTTAATGAAGCCCTGCTACTTTAAGCCCTAACACTGACCCTGATCAAAGGATCAGTGTGAGATTTCAAATATAAATGGTTACATGGAAGGAAATCAAACACAGTGAGGGAGACCTTCAGTTTCTGCTGACAAATGAAACCAAAGAGAAGTAAAGAAAGGTAAAGGAACAGCCCCACATTTCTATGAATATACCCCTTTGTTGTCTTATGCAGAGTACGATGAGAAGATCATTATTATTTAAATCTCTATTCTACAGAGCAAAAACTCCACAGCCACACTAGCGGCTCTGTGGCGCTGTAGCTAACATGCTTACAATTACATTATCAACATGGTAATGTTTAGCAGGTATAATGTTATAGATGAAAAGTCAGAGGATCACCAAGTAATTACAATTCATCCTGAGGGGAACATAAATTTATTGGTAATCCATCCAATATTACGCAATGAAGTTCATTCTTGACAGGTCCATTTTGTGGCATATTCTATGGGTTTCAACTGTATCATGTGGTCTGCATCAGCAGATGATGGATGTTTGAACAGAGCCAACTCTGTGACACCTGGGCAAACTCTTTCTGCTGATGAAAGCTGTGTGATTAGGTTGAAAGCTGAGGAAAAAAGCTATCTTGGGATTGTATGGGCAAACTATCAATATTGAGATTTGCCGAGCAACAGAAACCACACTGCCATCACTAATACCATTCCACTAGACTGGATGAAAAAAGAATTATAAGGCCTCGGATGTGCAAAGCCCATTTGCAAATACAAATATTTCCACATTAGGCCAATCCAAATTTAATTCACTGATGTAGGATTGAAGTTAAACTAGAGAAGGTTAAAATGGTCAATAAAACCGATGCTGTAATCTATCAGCCTGTCAACCTGTCAACAGGATTAAAAAAGATAGTGTGGAGAGACACTGAGAGACAGGAAAGGACAGAAGAACACAGAAGAAGAGAGACGGGGAGAGGGGAGAGAGAACACGCAAGAGAGAGGCTGTGGTTGTATTCCTGCTGCCTTAATGCCTCTGTCTCCCCATAGCAAGCTATTGTATCCTGTTATAAATTTCCATCACAGGCGCATGTCACATATTTCTCATGGACGGGTGTGTGTACAGGACGTATGAGAAACCCACTCAGAGCAAGGAAGGCCCCAGCGAGATTTCAGTCAAGCCCTTGAAAATGAACGCCTCAGCGCATACTCCCCCTTTGACAGTTGTGCTACTGTTGTAGTAAAACCATGTATCTCCACTAATATCAGCTGGTCACAAGCTGAGAGGCGAAGACTTTGTTTCAGTTTGTATTTTTGATATTGTTTCAAAAAAACAGATGTTGTAGCATTTTCTTAAAGGCTGTAATTTTTCAACTGAATTTACTATAAAATCACCAAAAGTGTTAGTTAGGAGGTTTTCCCATGATATGGTGCAACAGCGGCACCATGGAACAAAGCTGCTTTTCATCACTGAGTCACTCTGCTCTCTAATGTCTTTTATTCACAGATGAAACTCCATCTGCCCTTCTTCTTTATTCTCCAGATTGACTCCTGTGTCATGTTAATTGCCTCTAACATGTCCTTTCATCTATTCCTTCACTTATTCATCCTTCTTTCCTCTATTCTATCTTTCATTTTCTTTGTTTTTGTTACATCATTTTTCTATCCCATGTTTCCTCCCTCTTCCCCTTGCCCATCTCCTTATTTTTTTCTGCCCACCCTCCTTCCTTCTTTTCTCCTCCATACATTGTGCCTTCCTGCTTCCTTCCTCTTTACATCCTCATATTTGTCCATCCTTCCGTTCATGCCATCCTTCTTTCCTGCCTTTCTCCATTTGATGACTATTACCTCCTTTCATACTTCCTCCCAGCCTTCCTTCATGCTTCCTTCCTCTCTCCATCCTTGTATCTTTCCATACTTTCCTTCTTTCCTTTTTTCCTGACTTTCTTAATCTGTGAACAGTATTACAGCCATCCTATCCTCTGCCACCCCCCTCCCCACGTTAATCCAGACCTTACTTTCATAAATCCTCTTTTCAGTTCTTCTGTCCCTCCTTTCAGTCTTCTGCTCAACTATTTCTTTCTCTTCTTCCCTACCTCCATTCCTCCATCCTTACATTTGTCTATCATTCTTCCCACCCTCCTCCTTTCTTTCTCTATCTTTACCCTTATTATTTTGCTTCTTCTTTATGCCACTTTTTCCTTTTCAGTATCCCTCCTTTCGCCATCACCCCCCCTTCCCTCTTTTATTTTGATATTTCACATTCACAAACACCTACTGTTGAAATACTATTTATATCACTTCATTTCAAAACCCCCATGTGCTTTTCTTTGCTGTGCCCAATGATTACAGTTATAGCTATTATTTGAGTAATGCAACAACCTGATCTCCCTGCGGGAGTGATTGAAATTTATCTGCTGTCATCAGGTGGAGCGGGGCTTCAGGGCGGTTCATATATCTGGGATGGAGCTGCAGCACATGGGCCAGCAGACGATGGGACACTATCCGGTTCATTTCCATATGAATGGAGACGTGGATGAGAGGGGAGGCTACAACCCCCCCACCTCTGTCAGAGATCTGTCCATCCACCACTCCTTCTCCCGCTGTGTAACCATTCACGGCTCCAACGGAATGCTGGTCAGTTAAGAACTTTTAATTAAGTTCAGTTTTTTATTCTGTTTTTACTTGTATTTGTAAGGAACATAATTTAACAAATTATTTGACATTAAGGGAAATACACATTTTTCCATGCTGAGAGTTATATAACTAGACTCATATGTCTTCAAGGTAAATATGAAGCTACAGCCAGCAGCCAGTTAGCTTGGCACAAAGACTGGAAGCGGGGGCAAACAGCTAGCCTCTGTCTAAAGGTAGCAAAACCCAACTATCAGTTTAATATGTGTAAAAATCTGAGTGTATAGACTACAAATTGGGGTTGCACGGATTAGGGATTATGTGCTGGAGTATGTCTTGGCTGGGCGCAGTGACTTCATGAAGTCTCTGCTGATTGCCTGCAACTTCATGGCAATGACAGACTCCAGTGCTAGAACAGAGCCAGTCCAGCCATTTCCCTCTTCCCAGTCTTTGTGCTCTGCTAGGTTAACCGGCTGCTGTTAACAATAGCTTCATATTTAGTGTACAGACATGAGTGCGGTATCCTCTCATCTAACTATTGGCAAGAAAGCAAAAAATTGTACCTCCCAAAATGTCCAACTATTCCTTAGAAGATATACAAAATGTTACCTTTTGATACATCATATTGTTATAGAGTTAGGTCAGGTTGATCCCTTGGCAGGCTGCAATTAAAACACCTACACCTAATGACATACAACATTAAACAAAAGAAACAGCTAAAAAAACACATTCGTCAGAAAAAAACTCCGAAATGACTCTTTGTATTGACACAGTTTGATCCATTTGGTCAGATAAAAATTAAAGTAACAAAGAACTTGATCGATGAATTATTTCATGCCATTAGTGTGCATGGGGAGTCAGCAGGAAATCAGCCAGCTCAGCCAAGTAAGGTCTCTAATTTTCATTCTCAATGGGCCCAAAAACCTGTAGGCTTAAAAAGCATTTTCAGCAAATGCTTTTGGTGAGCATCCTTCATTGGAATGATTAGGTAACCATCTTAGAAAATAGAATCCAATTATTTCAATACATTGATGATGGAGTCTGTGTCCAGAGATTCCAAGAAGGATAGCAGAGTCAGAGTTAGAGTCTTCTTCACAATGCACAGTTGCTTGGCAAGGAGTCAGTTTATGTATATAATGGAAGGGGCTAAAGAAGAGATTGATGAAAAAATTAGGAATTACGCTTTGGAAAGTTGATACTTTCACAGTCAATTTGGGGACAGAAGACATGCCTTATTGTGACATCCTGCCAGCCCATGATAATGATAATTGAACTTGTCTTTTCCCTCCCAGGTAAAGGATGTGGTGGGCTATGACACACTGGGACACTGTTTCTTCACGGAGGATGGTCCAGAAGAGAGGAACACGTTTGACCACTGTCTAGGACTGATGGTACGAGCAGGAACTCTGTTGCCTTCAGACAGAGACAGCAAAATGTGCCGTGACATCACTGAAGGAGCTTACCCAGGATATGTGGCCAACCCACGCCAGGACTGCAGGTAAGATCTTTCAACCTCTTCAGTCCCATGGATCTTCCAGCTGGAGTTCCAGAAATTCCCAAAACTATCAAATATGTCAGATGCACAAAACATATAGAATATTTCCATTTGATCGAATGGTGCAGCCCTAATAAATGTCTTGTCTGATGTAAATTTAATGAACCATTAAAATGTGCAAATAGTGACTGACCTATATGTGGTATATTGCCACAATGTGGTTATTTGTTTTTCCACCGTTAATCTTCTTAAGAGATATTTATTCAAAATATGTTCAAAACTACGGTAGGAATAAGCAATAACAATGACTTCAACTCGATGCGGACTCACATGTCCATTTGGTGATCAAACTCATTTCAATTTCTTTAAAGTGGTAAAATCCCAAAAGGTTCTCTTTTTTCCCAACAGTGTAACATGCTGCTCTGATAAATGACAGTGAAGTAAACGTACGATATGATCAACCATTCATCTGCTGAACTGAAACAGAGAGATCCAGACTGTTCTTATCTCCTTATCAATTTAGTTATTTGATAATAGTTTAAACAATAAGCTCACTCATTGAATAAATGGCCTTTGGTGTGTGATATAACAACTCTGCCCATTACAAAAAATATTGTTTCATATGCGTACTTTTGCAGAGGCACTGTTCATTTTAGGCAAGGCTGTTTACATCCACTATAATACCCTGCAGGAAACCCTGAATTTTGCCTGGGCAATACCTCCTTGGTCATCCCTCCTTTATTGAAAGCCTGATATCTCAGCTACAAGCTAAATAATCATCAAGTAACTATAAATGTCAAACAGCCCCATCACATACAGTACAGTATTAGGAGAGTGATATTGTTTTTCATTGTTTGGCTACGAATCTGACACAGATCAATCAATGTGACCAATGACTAAAGAAATGATAACTGAACATTTAACAACCCTTAATCTGAACTGAATCTGAATAATCACTTAACTTTATTTTTACTGTTTTTTATGAAATCCAATGTACTGGAGTACAGAGACAACACAATAAAAAGCAAATCACTGTCCTCCTAAATGGACTGTATTTGTTACATGGCTGTAAATCCTTATTAACTGACGATACTTATTTACTTTAATGGTAGCAGTAATAATCACCAGGTAGATCTTACTCCTAAAAGGTATCTTTATCATAAAATCCTTTTCAATCAAGCTTATATAAAACAGTAACTACAGTAAAACAGTAAGGTTTTAAAAAATATATTATTAGTACAGTGGAGCAGTAATATATGGAACATTTAATTTCCCATTTGGGGTTGACTTCAGATATCCTTGGTGATGGTACCCTCAAACAATCACTAAGCCCCTGTATGCATATTTCAAGCTGTTCAAAGAGTGCTCAAAGGAGTTTATCTGCCTGGAAAGAGTTAGTGTGGAATAAGGATACAATGTTGGCTTTAGCAAAAACTGGTATTTGTGATATTCACAGGGCCTGTTATATCCATATAGGGGGAGCAATTGGGAAATGAAGTAGCAGTATCATGTTTGCAGAGAGCACAGTTTCATGTTGCATGTGATTCTGTTTCTGATGATAATGGAGCTTCAGTATTTTCCCTTACACCTAATACCAAGAAAAATCTCCAATCACAGCCTCTTGACTGTGAAGTTACATTTTTGAAAGTGTTGCAGAGTTTATTGTGGACCCACCACACCAACACGCCTCCAGTACCACAGTAGTGATTAAAATAAACAAATGTAACTGGTTTTAATGTTGTGGCTGATCGGTGTACAAAATGAACAAAGATGCCAGTCTGGAACAAGACACTTTCACATGCAAGCAGAGAAACTCTTTTTTGACCTGAGAGACTGACAAGAAGAGCAAATGCAGAGACAATGAAATAAACAAATGATTTTCTCTTATGTCTTAAAGATACAAGAAAACAAATAAGTAGAAGTACCAGAATGGTCTTGTAGAAAACAAATTCACACTGTGAAAAGGCAGGATATTTAGCTCCTGATCCAATATTGAAGCTTGCACTTTGAAAATCTTTCCTGACTTGACAGTAAAATGGGAAAATGACAGGCTGAGGTTAGGGAATTACTTTTTGTCATAAACACTTCAAACCAACTTTATTTGATCAAAGACTCCCATAATATACACAACTTCCAGTTTTTGAAGATTATGTAATAATGCCCAGTAATCCTACCCACTTCTACCTCCCAATTCTATTTCCACTACTCATTTCAACCTGGAAAATTAATTTTCACGCAGTTTTTATTTAGATTGAGTTTATAATATAATATGATTAATGTACGTGGTTCGAATATTGTGATATTTTGTATATACTGCAAGCAGCTAAACTTCATACGCATATGTAAAATACAAATCGTAGCACTTTAGAAAAGTAATTAATACAGAGAATCCTGCCAGCTAGCTGGCTTTGTCTTTTCTGTGTGGAGTTTGTATGCTCTCCTTGTGAATGTGTGGTTTTCCTCTGAGCATTCTGGTTTCCTCCTGCAGTTAAAAAACACGCACAGGTTCCCCCTCGACCTGACCAATTTATGGAAGACTCCAAGCCCTGACCTGCACCCATATTACATATTACCAAAAAGACTCAGAGCTTGCTGCTGGTGTAGGCAGAAAAATAAAAACTTATATCAGTCTGAGGTCTCCACAGAACACATGCGCACACACACACACACACACACACACACACACACACACACACACACACACACACACACACACACACACACACACACACACACACAAACACACACACACACACACACACACATACACACACACACACACACACACACACACACACACACAATACGCAAACATTAACGGTAATACAGGATGGTAACATTTTGATGATATGTTAATATAAAGTTAACAATTGAAACTCTCACCTTGAACTCTGTGTAGAGATCCAGAAGCCTGTCTCTGAGTTGCTTAGATAAGTTTGAGGCATTTCCTGATTTTGTTCGAAATGCTTTTGGTTTTCTGTAACTTGCCCCTGATGATCCACCTACAATGCAACATTTCTTGGCGTGTTTTTTTCCATAGGTCACGATGGACCCTTTGCTGTACCCGCACTGGTCGCCACCATTCCATGTGTTGTTATTGTTACTGTGTCTGCCTTCCTTCTTCTGTTTCCCTTTGCTTTTGATGTCAGACTAGAACACAGGATTATTATGCTGTCCTCGTCAGCTTGGGAGGAATCACATCTCCAGTACCTACAACATCTAGGTGCTGGAGACCTATAGCAGCTTGGGTACAGTAGAAAAACAAGAACCATCATGTTTTCAGAATTGTGGCGTTGATTTGGAACCGAAGTATTTGTTCGATATGTAGTGTTTGACCTGCAGTGTGTGGTCCTAAAACATCAGCACCTTACAGTAACTGTTTGGGATTGATTGTATCTACTTTTACCCAACTTTTTTCCCCATCAATGTTGCGATGTACTGCTATGATTAATTACACAAACGTACAACATGATCGATCAATCAATGCCACTTCATGAGATAAACCTAGGGATGCGCGATACTATTGACACGACATAGTTATCAGCCTATAAAAACTTAAAAAGGTCATTATCGGCATTGGCAGAAACGTGCCCGGCCAATAAGGCGATGAATTAACTGTGCGCACACAACTATGCTAAATCTGTATTATGAGCGCTAGTAATAAGCTTCATAATGAAAGTATTTTGAAGTATCTGTAACGGATATGAAAATTGCTATTTGCAATGCTTGTAAAGCACCAGTTATGCAAGGAGGGGTAAAACAGCACTCCTTTAACGCTACCAATTTAATTACGCATCTTAAGAGCCATCATCCTGAACAGCACAAAGACTTTCTGAAAAGTAGGAAAGAAAAAACACTGGCTCCAGCAAAAACCTGTCAGCAGCCTCTACTTAAATCATTTGTCCAAGCTAAGAAATATAATAGCAACCACTCAAAAGTGACAGAGCTTCACATCACAATCATTGAATTCATTGTACTTGACAACCAGTCTTTCAATGTGGTGGAAGACATGGGCTTCCACAGACTAATTATGAACATAGAGCCACGGTATACTATACCTAGCCAGCATTACTTTTCAGATGTGTCGTTACCTGACCTGCAAAGCATTGTCTCCAATCACATATAGAAGCTCCTCATTGATGCTACTTATATTAGCTTCACCACGGACATTTAGACATTGAATGTAAACCCGGTCAGCATGTTGAGCCTCACTGCAGAGTGTATTGACAAGGACTTCAAACCTAAAAAGGCTGTCCTACACTCACAGGAGTGCTCCAGTTCTCACACAGCAGCTGCTATTTTATCTGCTTTTGATGGCATGTTTGGGAAATTAAAAATAGCAAAAGCGAGGGTGCATGTAGTGCTACGTGACAATGTGTGAAACGTGTCCAAACCAATGATGAAGTTCGGTGTGCCAAGTCTGTCATGCATGGCGTACATGCTGTTATTGACTGTGCATGAAGATGTCCTGTCTCAGCAGGACATCTAGGATGCTGTGGCAGTGGGAAGGAGAATAGCGGGGCATTTCAGGCACTCGTAACCTGCATGAAGTCACCTACGTGTAGAGAAGGACCTTGGGATGCCAAACAAATGATTTCAACAAGATGCCCGGGGTTGTGGCACTAACATAACTGCTCAGCAGGCCCAGTGACACAGACAGAGGCGTGCCGACAGCCAAAAATACCCTACTGGAAGCTGTCAGTGATCGTGTCAACGGTGTGCAATGTGAGGCACTTTACTCTGTTGCAGCCATGCTTGATGCTTGATACAAACACCTTACTTTGAAGAGGACAAGAAGAAGAGTGATTGCGACTTGCTGCTCAAAGTCTTTGTAGAAATGGGGAGCAATGCAAATGCCACTACTGAAGATCCCCCAGAGAAGAAGACCCAAACAGGACCGCTGCTGGACATGTATGAAGACGTTTTTGGAGGAGATTGTCAAAGCCTCAAATGTGATAGACGAAAAGAGAAATGGATTGGATTGTGAAAAGGCAGAGATGCGCATTTATGTGCAAAAAAATCTACCTTTGCTACTAAAAAATAGCTAGACATCAGTCAGCTGGAGTTTTTTGTCAGCCTTATTAATTGGGCTCAAAAGGATGGCAAGGACTAAAGTTCAGGTTAAGGATTAAAATCTAATATTTTGTACACTAAAGAACTCACTGTTTGTCTGTCACCCGGTTGTTGCGGTGCAGTTTGTGGTAGTAGAGGCCTACTAGTCAGCCTCGTTCATTATACTTTAAGGTAGGTCCTAAGGACTGAAGTTTTAGGTGTGGACTACAGCTGCTATTTTTTGCACTTAAGAACAATGTGTTCTGTACAGTGTCAACTACTTTGTGAGGATTGTCTCAGGGAAGTGTCATGCAAACCTGTTTAAATCGGAGAAGATTCATGTTTTATTTGAAAATATTTGTTATCTGCGCTAGAGAGCTCACTGTCAATGGGTTGTTACAATGCTGTTTGTGGCTCACAGAAAAAGGCACATGGCTCTTGGTTTTACTGTTACAGTTTTACTGTTACTGTCCAAGTTGAAATGATTCCAAGTTGAATTGATTCCTTATTTTTCATGAGTGAATGTCTACATTTGTAAAACGATACAATCAGGGTAGAATCAGATGTTTGTTTTGTTTTATGTCTATATTTACAACAAGTAGGCCATCAATATAAGAGTAATAGGTTAATTCTTGTACAGGAGAGACTTCCTCTCTTCAATGAAATAAAAAAGATGTGTATGTATTGTTATAAGCATCAGGCATCGGCCAAAAGGAGTTTGAAAATATTGGCATATCAAATATTGGCAAAGATCCAATATCGAGCATCCCTAGATAAATCAGTCAACATCACTCTCCTCAGCATCAATGTAGTTACTATATACGATTTTAACTGTAGCAGAGGATAAGCCCCTGCTATGTAGGGATATGAATAATGTTTGTTTACCCTAGACGACTGGAGTAATACAAGGTCTAGGTCTGTACCCCCCAGTGCAACAGTGATGCCAACTTGTTTCCCTGAAGCTTAAATGCTACATTTATGAGAAATATGCCAAGTTAAGATATGCCAGAATTTTCCTTTAATAAAATTGGTAATCGTTTCTGGTGAGTCAGCTCTCCTTCACTATAAAACGCTAGATGTGATTGTCACTGTAGATAGTTGTCTGTCTATATGTTTTAGCCCTGCAATTGGCTGTTGGCCTGTCCATGCTGTCCTTCCTCTCTTGACAGCGCATGGTGGAACAGGCTCCAAAACACCTGCAAACCCATACAGCAAAAGTGTGTAAAGATACCGGGGTGGATGGGTAAATAGATACAGATGCAGATAGTACAACCTTAAACTTCAGACAGTACAACTGTCTAAAAACATGCAATAAAACTGTTTATTCTTGCTGTAACCATTCCTCCTAATCATTCTGGCCATTAAAAGATCTCTTCCTAATGTGCCTCCTTAAGTGATGGGAAATAAAATCCATGATGTTCCTTCTATGCCAAAAATTTACAAGATTCCATCATTTATCTGAAGTTAACATGAGGTTTCAGCTGTCTGGGTTAATAAAATCAATTCAGTGTCTTCCAAAGGTAAAGTCTTTGTAGTAGTAGAGTCTTTTTGTGTGTTTCATTGGGCAGTGTTTACTTGTTGAGCTGCAGTGGAAGGTTAGTAACAGAAAAGGAATTTTCCCCCAAAAATTATTTGCTTTTGTCATACTGTTGAAGTCTGTTATTAGCTTCGGCTCAAGTGGAATATATTTTTACACAGAACAAGGATTATGAATTTTGTACTCCAATCATTTAACTTTGGAAGTACATTAAAACAATAATTCAGATCCAGTTAAGAAGGCTCTTTGAAGGGAGCCGGATCTTATGGTTCTATTCCTTTACGAAAGCCGTTTTCTTTTTGGCTGGACCGCAACAGCAGGGCCAGTCCTATAAACGTGAATGTCTGTCCCTGACTGACTGGTTGACTGAAATTCTGCTGTGTTTCAAGGGTTTTTTTTCCAAACACATGGTTCTCACCGTTCACTTAAAGGGGACGTAACTTAATGTCAAGTAGTAACTTGACATTAGGCTCTGGTGAAAGTGACAGACAGGGACTGTCTACCAATCAACGACTGGTTATTTCAATGATACTGCGACCACCTCCCAAGTCAGCCTATCAGCATTTAGTGCTGGGGCTGGGCAATGATGAGAAGGTGGTAAAAGTTGCCCCGGTTAAGGCAAAGTGCCATTGTCATGGTAGTCCTGGCTACAAGAAGGCATTGCAAATTTGAGCACAATGATAAAAAGAACGGCTCTCAAGTAGGACTGGGTTCCCTTAGTTTGTACCCAAGAACCGTTCAAAAAAACTGGATTGTTCATGAACATAACATCAATACAAACTACAGCCAACATGGCTCTCTCCACCACACGCATATATACACATGCACACACATGAACACACACACAGACACACACACACACACACACACACACAAACACTTGTACGTCTGCCTTTGTTAACCTAAACCTAAATCCAACCTGAATCCTAAAACCAAGTCTTAATCCTAAAACAGTCCTTTAAAGTTGTGAGGACCGGCCAAAATGTCCTAACAATGCCAAAATGTCCTTACAATGATGGCTTCAAACCAAAATTAGTCCACACAACCATAGAAAGACATGTAGACAAACTCACTCTTACCAGTAGGTAGCCTGTCTTCCCCCCTAAACATTCACTTTGTTAGAGAGGCATTATATTTAAAGATGCAGCTCTGAGTATAAAGCAGTTTAATCCAGGTCACATGACTTTTTATCTCACCACACTGCCTGTGCCTTCAGCTGCAGAGCATAAGGCCAAGGTTAGAGATGCATAATGGCACTGGCTCTCACTGATATGGAGTCATTCACCTGCTCTCCAACATGAGGGTGCTGGAAGGATTTGCTGTTTCTAAAGTTATTTTAGTCTCGTGCTTCTGCTTCTTTCCTTCATTTTTTATTTTTTCCTTTCCTCTTTCCTCTCCTAATTTATCCAGTTATAACAGTCTGGTAATACACAATGCACTAAACTCCTAATGAGGCTTTTTGTCCAATTTGTCTGGATCATTGTATTCTGTAATGGTTTCCAAATCGCAGTGTATTTATTATGTGGTTCAAAAATTCCAATTTAATCAAACATGACTGCACTAACGCTCCCCACTGTAAGATTTATTTGATTCATTTCCACTCAGCTTTTCATGCTCCCTTGTGGCTTCTTCTGTCTCTTCCCCCATCATTGCTGAGTATTGTATGTGTTGACTTTAAATGCTCAGATGAGAACAATACATTTTAGTCAGATTTGCCAGGAGCAGGAGACATGTGGGCTGCATGAAGAGGATGATAACTGTCATTTAAACAGAGCCAGATGAATGTGCTGGGCCTAAATGGTTCGTGAGTGAGTGAGTAACTAAGTGAGTGAGCGAGTGTCTGTGTGTGCATCTGTGTCCTTGAGCATGTATTTGCAAATTATCCATCCATGCCATCTCTGTCAGAGGAAACAACAAGACATGGCAGTTGCTCGTGTTTTCAATCATCAGTTCCTTTGGTGAAGAAGGCATGCACACTCACACACACACACATACAAAAAGTTGTTCTTTTAAGAGGCCCAGCAGACCTGCACTAGTACATCAACGTACCTGATTGAACAGCAAATTGAAAAGCAATTTGCTTTTTCACCAAAGATATTCATTCCCACATCTGCAGTCTGAAAATCAGACCAAACTTTAGCTAACTGCAAAATTAAATGAGTGTGTGTGCGTGTCTGTTTGTGTTAGGACGGTTCGTTTATTGAAACTAATTCACCATTGATATGGGCAGTGATAGAACTGCATTTGAATTTCATTTAAACAAGCATTTACAGTAAGTTACAGTAAAACACTGCCACCACCTTTCGAAACCAACTTGTAGTTGGCTGCTGTCTCCCCCTGCTGTTTTTTATTGGTGAGGTCCCTGTGCACACCTCTCTGATTCCACAAGGGCAAAGAAATGTACGTAATCACACAACGGAATGAAATACCAAACCTAGTCTTACCAATTGCAGTAGCACTCGTGTTGTTTATGTATATTACGACTTGTGCCCTGGTGTATATGAGTATGCGGCCGCTATTCAACGCATGCCAATACGTATCATGGATCGGCCTCCAGCCAGAAATTTTAGGATTGTCGCACTGAAGTCAGGAACTCATGGGAAAAGGCCCAAATGCAGACAGAAAAGACAGGCTGAATTGGGGAAGGTGTTTTAATGTACAAAATCAGGCTTACAGGTAGATGGATGGATGAACAGGTAGGCAAGTTGACAGGCAAACCGGCAAGAACAAACAACAGGATTCTTAATCGTGGAACAAACGGGATCATACACAGACAAACTGACAAGGAGTGAATAGAACACAAAGACTTAAATACACAAGGGAGGCAGGGGTAAGTGGGAAAAGGTGAAACAGATCTGGGCGGGGCAGACAAACACAGAAGCGAGGAAAAAACAAAGACAGGGAGAAAAAGAAACTACCAACATATAAAGGAGTAATTTCAAAGAGTCACCCAGAGAGCAGATTGTGACAAGATTTCCCCATTGCCAAGAGAGAGGACATTCTGAACAAACCATCTCTTTTACTAGACGGAACATTGGTATTGGACAGTTCTACAAAACTCCACCTTATGTACAATGATAACATTTTTAGCCATTCTAGCACTGTGTTTCTTGGAATAGTAATGTCAGTCTGTTGGTCAGTCCATCATTTCGGTCCAGACTGAAATATCTCAACAGATGGACTGGAATTTTGTACAGACATTCATGGTCCAAAGAGGATTAATCCCATTGATTTTGGTTATCCCTGATTTTCTTCTACCGACGCCATGAGGTTGACATTTTTGCAGAGTCACCTGTCTTGTTCGGATGGATTGCCATGAAATGTTATACATATATTCAAGGTTTGGGAAGGATAATTTCTAATGACTTTGGTGACTGCCTGACTTTTCCTCGATTGCCACCAGCAGGTCAAAGTTTCACTTAGTCAGTGATACATCTCAAGATCTAAATTTTGCATAGACATTCATTGTTCAGCCAAAGTATCCTAATGACTTTGGTGATTCCCTGAACTTTCATCTGGCACCACCATGAGGTTTACTTTGTTAGTTTTTATTTAAATATATTTAACCAGTGATGGGTTGCTGTGAACTTTGGTACAGATATTCATGGTCCCCTGAGGACGATTTGGAAGCTCTTTGATCCCCTGAACTGTCTTCTAGTGCCATCATCTGGTCAAAATTTTATTTTTTCCGATATTTGACTGCAGAGCCCAGTCAAATATGCCTTGCCCTGTGCGCCGTGGCTGTGAAAGCGCACTTGGAAACAGGGTGGGATCAGAAAGAATACATTATCATACATTATAGGTGGGCATTTTTGAGGTTCTGATGATGGCATGATGGCATGAATAATCACATTCACTACTTTCATCCCTTTTAAATGCAGGACTCTTCCCCATCATGATGCATTGTAACTTTGGGAATCTCGAACAGAGCTTTTCACAGTGGAAAATTATTGTTGTCTGGGATGTCAAAATGTGAATCCAGTAGTTAAAATACAGTGCCAGGAGAAGATGGTGTCTCTTTTCAGTTGAATTCACTTTTGAATTCACTTTGGACATTTTGAAGAATTTGCTATCTTCATGTTTTCTGTGCATTATAGGACACCAGTTTATTTATAGTACAATGATCCAGAACCATACCATGATCCGAAATTATTTTTAATGTTTAGTTCAGTCAAGATTGGTCTCTTAATGGAAAAATTATTGCTGACAATCTAGTAAAGAAATAGCTACCTGTTTTACCTTAATATTAAGATATAAACGTGGTCCTTGTATGATCAACAAAGAAATAAGGATTTTAGAATAACATTTATTGATTTTTGAAATACTACTAAAATACCTGAACCGTCTCTATCACTCACGTTGGTGATTCCAGCAACAGGTCTACCTGTATTGAAATTAAAAATGCAAAGCTCCAGGTGTCACTTTGACCAGATTTGTTAAAAAGAAAATTGCCATTGACTAACGGTTGCCGCTGTGTTTTGTAAGCTATTTTCAATGTGCCAGTATCCAGCATGCCTGTTGTATTGTCGTAGAAACTGTGGAATAATTAATCAAACCGACAAGTTTAGCTCAGAGGTTTCTGTGATTATTTTGCAAAGGTCTGGTGCTGGTCGGATGAAATTTAACCAGCAGATATGCCATGCGTAACTGTGGCTTGACAGTGACAGCATCACTCCAGTTACAGACTGCAGATGGTACAGGCATCTGTTGCCTTCAGACGGCTGTAAAGAGACTCACAACAGTAAAGGCCATCAGTATGGTATTCCTACTAGCTGTCGTGGATTACAGAGCTGGTAAGAATCTATAATTTATTCTGTCTAGCTGGCATTGCTGCCAATCAAACAGAAAAACCTTTTTGTCTGCATGATCATATGTCAGCTGGTTGAAAAAAAATGGACAATGAAAATGGAAGGTCAAGCAAATAATGAATAAAAGAGGTTGCCCATTTTTGGGATGTTTATACACTGATTTTAATGTTGTAGCTGATCAGTGTGCGTATTTGATTTCAATGGATAAAATGATCAAAATGCTATGGAACAAAGGTGCGCTTAGCATTTAACCTTCTCTGAGCAGGCAGGCAGTGGACCACGCCAAATGAACTAATTTGTGGCATTAAGATTGCAGTGTGCTACTGGATTCGCATCCCTCTTCTGCGCCTCTCCTCCTGCCTGGGTGCACAGCAGGTCAACAAGATACAAAATTGGTGCAGCCAAGGAAATAATCTGAGTGAATCACAGTCTAATTTTATGGTTCAATGTGAATGTTGTTAAAATTCTTTCTGCAATATCTGCACACTGCAATTGTTAAGGTTAAGGTTAAGGTTACAGAACGTGGGTATGGTTTAAAGAAGCATATATTATTTGCTTAATCAACCCCATCCACCACCCCAACCTCACACCCTTACCTTCCACTTCTCTACACAAATGACACACTACTTCTTGTATAATCCTGCTGGTTTTATCAGTGTGGTCAATGCCCTTGCACTCAATTATACAGGATATCAGTCAAACATCCCCATGTCTTTGCTATTGTATACTATTTAATGACAGATGAGAGAATTTTGTTCTGCAGCTTGACTCTATCCTTATTTCGCACTCAAATATTTTACATTCACTCAAATTCTGCCAGTTAATTTAAAAATTAAATATACATTCACATTTCTAAAACTGCGCTAAACTGCAACAACAGCACAGATTTAGGAAGGGGTTTAGAGGCAGAGGGAAACAAACACCCCAAAAAAGTAAAATGGAGAATAGAAGGGGTAAAGTGGAGAAAGGAGATATTCAAGGTGTAGTGCTGCCATTTGGTAAGCTGCTGTGGAGCTATACTGCATGTCTGCCATTTCTATTCCTATTCATATTCATTACCTTAAGCTACTTTTTCTCACATACAGTACTTGCAAATAGACCTGTAATGATTGTCTCATTATGCGTTGTGCTTGTGTGAAAGATGTTTTCTGAGGTACATACATGCACGCAAAGAGAAAGAAGAAGAGAAGAATTTGCACATTTATGAAAAAAAAATTGAGACAGATGTCTGTGCTGTAAGAAAGTTCCTACATCACAAATGTAAGTCAAAAAGAAGCCAGCAATAACTCAAACACCTTTTTTTAAAGATCTAGTCATCAAAGAGGGAGATGTAGAAAAATGAACAAAAAGTGCAAAATTTAAGAGAAAGAACTGATGATAAATACATGTTATGGTATGCATAAAGATCACAATGGAAGGCACTGTTCCCAGCTCTGTCTATCTTTCTATAAACATACAAACACAAATTGTGTCCACTCACTGTTTATGTACGCACTGCAGGCGCTTCAAAGATGACTAACAAGGTTCAGCTATGAACACTATGGAAGTATGTGGCTTACTGTGCACCCCTAGATTGAATACACAAACCCCTATTAAATAGACTGAGCTGCTACATGCAAGCATCCAGGCCTGGATCCTGTCCGACAGCCAGCAGTCAAAGTATTGTGCAATGTGAGGCTGAAGCTTTTGTCTGGAAGTGACTCATGTAACGTGTGAGCAACGGTGTGAGGTGTGAGGATGAAGCATGCAGGTTTCGGGGGAATACAGCGCACTGCCAGATATAGGGGCCCTGAACGGATCATTTGTCTTGTTCAGTGCCTTGTGAATGCATGGTCTGTGTGTCATCCCAAAGAAGGTTCATTTCACACTCAGTGTGCTTATTTACCTTTCCTATGATATCCTAAAGCAGCAAACAAGGATGCTGCAGACTATTTCGGAATGTAAATGCCAATACTAGACAAAAAAAAATCTTTTAATTATTATTTTGGTGCCTTCAGCTACATCTCATGGATTTCAGTAGAGCTAACTAGTAGAGGAGTTGGGGTGTGGGGGTGTCCGGTAAAAAAACAGAAGTTTGAAAACTGGAGTGGTGTATAACATTGTTACAAACACCGGTGAAACAGCAAGGACCCTGGATAAGAAACTGAATGAACACCAGAAACAGACATCAGCTGTCTGTGAACACCTGACCAAAACGGCTCACAGCAATCATTGGGAAGAGGTCAAAGGTCATCAACCAGGAGTCAGTGGATGGCTGGATAAAGATTAAGAAGGATGTTCACATCTGACACCAGAGACCGTCTTTGATCAATGACAGGGGTTAGCATCTATTCCCATAAACAACCACCTGTTATCATGTGACCAATATTCAACACTTAGGTCACATGATGACAACTGAGCAAACTGCATCTGCTGATGAAGACAGTGAGATGCAGTTGAGAAGAAAAAGCTAACTAAGTGGACCTTGACTTAAAATAGGACAATTTTCTTTCCTCGGATCTGTTCTCTCTGATCTTTCATAAATATGAAAATGCAAAGACACAAGATGAACTTTTTCTCCATGGTGAAAGTTGCACCATCATAACTTCTGTGGAGATCAGTGTTTTTGGGGTCAAAGTTTGAGTTCAATTCAGTTCATCTCCACTGGAAACAATTGCCTTGGGCTGTTAGCATGCTTCTTCTGAACTGCTTGTTAGATGGTAAAACAGCTTCAGAAACACAAACCGTTCCGCCGTCAGAATTGCAGTGACCGTGACGACTATTTTCTAACTTTCTGAAACAGAAAATACAACATTTGCACCACGTTCATGCTGTGATAGGTCAGCTATGTAAAGATGAGAAAGGAGCCAGGGTCAGAGTCATTTTTCACATAAACAACCAAGTGAAACAATGAATGCCCTCCAGGAGAGACTGTCTGAAAATATGCACGATTATCCCCATATTTAAACAGTATTACAACTCCCCCCTCTCTATGACAGCCTGCTTTTCACTCTGCCTTCCAGTGTGGCCTTTCAGAACAGCTATAAACACTTTGAATTTTCAGAATGGTTGGAAAACAAGCCACTTTAACTAGTTCTGTTTGAGCATAACATGACCTTCGCATCTGAGAATTCTGTGTGAAAGCAGAGTAATGGGGGCAGTGTGGAAAATATAATTTTTCAAAAGTGTGACCACCACATAAAATTCCATCCACCTCCACTGAACTGGGGTGGTGGCAGAAATCTCAAAGACAGATATTTAACAAACTAGGAAAATAAAACCAAAGCTATCTGCATTGAAAGATACCACTACCTGGGAATGAGAGAATATGTTTTTATCTGTAATTTGGGTGATCTGACCCTTTAGATGTACATATGTATGTTTTTCCAGGTGCTAATTAATCAAAGTGAAAGCAAAATAAATGAATCTAGCTTAGCATAGTAAAGCTGATCTTAACTTTATAATTATAACCTGATGTAAGCAGTTATTACAGAGACTTCCTTGTAAGTGATGTGGTGGTCCCTCTAAGCCTACCAGCATTTTTGAATGATGTCAGCTAGTATTACCTTTACTCTATGTCGCACTGCTAAACTTTCTGCCTTTGTTACATGGTATTATTACACTAATCACTGTCTACTTACAGGCTTTAATGATGCAGCAATCCAATTCACAACATTCGTGTCAACCCATCGATCATGGCTCTTCTAAATCAGAGCAGAGATTCTGTCTGCTCTCTCCTCTTTGTGTTGGACTTTCCTCCCTCTCATCCTCTCTGACACAAAACACATCAAGGAGCCTGGGCTGAACTTTGATTGGGGCTGACTGAGACCATGATTTCAAAGAATTGATCTTATCCGCACTGAGCTGCTGCAGGGGGTGATGGGTAGAGGAGCATATATACCCTTTTTAAGGCTGCATAATTGAGATGAGAGGTTAACAGATACTCTACCGGTCAAAAGTTTTAGATCACCTCCATTTTTCCAGTTGTGACTGAAATTTACATAGTCGAATGAATCAATGAACTTTATGAACTTTATTTATATAGCACCTTTCATACACACAATGCAGTTCAAAATGCTTTACAATTCAGCAGCACAAAAAAACCCCACCAAAAACACAGGTTTAAAATCATACATGTTTTGTGTATATGCGTGGTACTATTTATAAATAGCATTACTATTTATAAAATAGCAGCAACATAGTTCATGCCATTTATAAAATAGCATTAACACAGTTTCTTTAGAAAGATTTAAACAGACAACTGTCATAGGCTATATCAAAACGACGCATTTTGAGTTGTCATTTAAAACTGTCCACTGTGTCAGCAAGTCTAATGTTTTTGCAGCATAGTGGCTAAAAGTAGCATTCCCAAAGGTTTTTGTGGCGACTTTAGGAAAAGTTAAAAGTGCAGCTGTGGAGGATCTTAGGGTTCATGGTGGATCATAGAACAACAGGGAGTCTATGACACAAGAGGGGCGAGGCCATTTAGTGTTTTACAAACTAAGAGAAGAACTTTAAAATCCATGCTAAAAGATACAAGTCCACAGTGTAGGTTGCATAAAACAAGTTATATGATCTCTCATTTCAGTTTTTGTTAAAACCCGGGTATTAGCATTCTAGATCTGTAAGAAATAAAATGGGCTGTAAAATTGAGGTCAGAATTTAAAATGACACCAAGGTTTCAAGAACAGGATCCCTCTTATTTTTTGGGCCAACTACGAGGATCTCAGTCTTATCTTCATTTAGCTTTAGGAGGTTCTTGCTCATCCAGTCATTAATGGTTGACATTGAACACAATATTAGGGTCATCTGGCCCCATGGACACATAAAGATGTGTGTTGTCAGCATAGCTATGGAAATTCCCACCAGTCTGACAAATAATGGATCCAAGTGGAAGTATGTAGATTGAGAACAGCAACTATCCTAGGACACTGCCTTGGGCCACACCATGGTCAATGTTTACTGTTTCAGATAAGTGCACCCCAATTCTGGCATGGAATTTACTTCCAGTAATATACTGTATGATTTAAAACAGCTTAGAACTGGACCAGAGAGACCAACCCACTATTCAAGACAGCTAAGTAAAAGATCATGATCGATAGTGTCAAAGGCGGCGCTAAGGTCACAGGAGTGCAGATATACTGTATTTCCACGATCAGCATTTAATCTAAGATCATTTAAAACTTTCACGAGAGCTGTCTCCGTACAATACTTCAATCTGAAGCCAGATTGAAATTTTTCAAGAATGCCATTCCCTCAAAGGTGTTTAATGTCTCAGTGTACTCTGAAATTAAAGCATAGATCAAATAAATAATAAAGATTTTTTTTTTTTTTTAAATTATGGAATCTTACCTCCTAAATAAAAATAAGAATTTCTGACTCATTCAGCAACTGAACACACCCCTGGTGTTCTTTCTACAGTGGAGATGAAACATTGTTTGGAAAGTTCGCCCCAACAGTGTTGGAGAAGTTCCCACAAATGTGTTGCACTTGTCGGTTGCTTTGCTTTCACCTTCTGTCCAGTTCATCAGCAATATACAGTACTGGTTCCTTTAGTCCAGTATTGTCCTAATAATGCATCAGAGGGTGTAGTAACACAGTTTGTTCCAACACTGCCTTTGTAGAGACAGAGGGTTGTAAGTAATCAGCAAAAGTTGGGACACCTGTAAATATCATTTGCATTAACTTTCAACTCTTCAGTTATGTCTTTTGCGGCTAAAAAGCTGTAAATTAACCAATTTCTTAATACCTGAAAAAGACCTGTTTCTACGAAATTTACATGATTTTTCAGTTTTTTGTGAGCTAAACTTTTTTTTTTTACCTTGGGCATTTCACCTCTTACATTTGTACTATTATGTAATTATGTATCACCACAATTGCGGTGATACATAATTTTGTGCCCCTGATGGTAAATTGTACAAGGCTTAATAAATATCCCCCTTCAGTGTCCTGTAGCTCTTACCTTCAGCCACCAACTGTGTCTGTCTCTGTCACTCCAGCACTGAATTTTCAGATTCACTGATGAATTTAGAGACTGAACATCTGTAACACTTTGACACCCAATCCAGAAGCAAACCAGGAAGAAAACACATGCTCGGGGTAGGCAGCTTTAATGGGAATGAGCGGGAGCCATCTTAGAAGAGAGTATACTTTTTTCATAATACATCAATACGTAAATCCAACACTTTTGTACTGTGAAGTGTAATGGTCATTGCGGCCTCTTGGAGTTGCTAACTCTAAGAGGAGTTATGCAATGGACTTGACCTTATAGTCTGGTGTTAATTTTAACCTTCTGTAGTCTCATCAGCCATATGCAAAAGCACACATTTTCACTTTTGTTAATAATTCTGTGACAGATTTACATTGGGACTTCCTATCAGGGAACCATTCTGTTATTTATCGACACTTTCAAAAGCTAATAAAATTGATAAATAAGTTATGCCCTTCTTTATCTTTTATTGACCATACAAACAACTCTTTAATGTTTTTGTGAATGATATTACAGGCAGCATTTTTACTTTCTCTTGATCATTCACAAACAGTAAAAAACTAGCATGGAAAAAAATTTAAGTCGTTCAGTTATGCTTGTGCAATAACGTTTTTTTTTTGGCTACAACATTACAGACACTTACCACTTGCATATTATGCGTGTGTTTATGTGTATTTAATTACTTTTTCCTTTCGGATTTTGATCTTATAACATGTCATGTGACATCACTGCAGCTCGGCACCTTACAGTACTGAGTTAAACAAATATTAACATACACTTGCAAGAGACCCAAGGCAAGAGGAAGAGCCCATTATCTTCAATTGTCATTAAAAACCATATAGATTTGAAATCAAGAAAAAATATTCCCAAAAATACTTTTAAATTATACAGAATCCATTTATTTATACTGTACTGTTTCCAGTAAAGAAATCTCCTCTCCCTCAGTTACTATTCCTATCTTTTGAGAGGCATTGTTCACACATCATTTACCACAACATCCCTGGTTCAAACTATTTATTTGAAATCCAATAACCAAACTTTTTTTTCTTTTTCCTTTTCAACACACTCCCTCTTTATAGCGCAACTTCAACTTTCTGGATCGCCAATCCCAATAACAACCTCATCAACTGTGCTGCTGCAGGCTCAGAGGTGAGTTTCTCACTCGAGCTTTTCACTTTCTGTTCATTCAACCCCCCTCTCTCCCCCTTCTACTCTATCCCCCATGTGTCTCCAGGTGGAGGTCTTTCTCATTACCACGTTGCCAGGTCAGATTAATGGCTGTATAGTCCTATTAACTTCAGAATCAAGCAAACAACAGACTGAAGCACTGCCGCATTTTCCCTATGATATAGTGCCAATTATGATCAGACTTCTGGGATTTTACAAGGATATGTCGGGCAGAATAGAATCTCATTTATCCTCGCCAAATGGAATAACTTTTCTCATTTGCCTGCGAAGAACAACACAAAAACAGCCAGGCTGACATGCAGAGTGGCAAAGCCGAGGCTATAGTTATTTATGTGGAAGTGTGCACGTGTTTATGTATGAACAAAGACACCTCTACATGAATCTTCACATGTACAAGGGTTCTTTTTTCTACATTTTTAGTAATTAAAAAACCTATATCTTGACTGACTCTTTTTGTTTTGTACAGTTGTAGAGAGTTTGGGCACCCCTGAGCAAATTACATAGTTTGTCGATTTTTGAAGTGAAAAGAAGTAAATACAACCCCTGCAGAAAACATTACAAATGAGCCTTTCTTCAAACGTTAATTAACTGTTACTCTTTATTTCATTAAGTTAAATTTTGAAAAAAAAAACAAAAAAAACAATAATTGTAGCAAAAGTTTGGACACCCTACTCAGTCATTTTAAGATCTATCCACAGATTTTCACTGATGTTCAAGCCAGGGGACTGTGAGGGCCATTTCGAAAGCTTCAGCTTGTCTTTCTTGAAGTAGTTCATGGTGGATTTTTGAGGGCTGTTTTGGAACATTGTACTTTTGTAGAGGGTGGGAATTATTAAGATTTTGTGGTTACCAATGCCATTATCGAGTCTGCTAGTCGGTCTGATTGTTTATCGATTCCCTTGACGATTCCTGATCAATTTTCTCTGTGGAAAAAAAGTAGTCATCCCTCTTTTAAAACAGCTTTCTCCATCTGTCGGTCTAAGTATATTTGGTTGTATTTCACTCTCAAGTTTGTCAGGCACAAAGTCACAGAACACAGGCCTTGAAGTGGCTGGCAAGCAAAACACAGACAGACCAAGAGACTCACTGCCCAGCGAAGTTAGCGAGATAGACAGACTAGAGAGCGATGCACTGTAAGCTAGCACATCAACTTAACATTACTGTTGTTTGCTGACATCACATTTGGAGAGGAGAGAACACAAGTTTACCTGAATGCTGTTACCACAACTCACTCTCATGGTGTTTTTTTCTCTCTTTTCATGACCAGAAGGAGTTCTGCTTCGTTCTCTCATCGAAGTTGGGGGAGCTGGGGACCTTGCATAATTTGCAGAGCCCTACATAACTCGCAAAGTGCTGCCAGCTCTGAAAAAAACACCAGCATTGATAAAAGGGATCAATATGCACGGGGGCATACGATTCCGATGATTCGGACAATTTGGAACCGGTTCTCAACCAGAACCGATTCTCAATTACCATCCCTAGTTGTAGAAGCCAGCCTCTTTGTGAATGGTAAAATGGACCGCACTTATATAGAGCTTTTCTAGTCTTATTGACGACTCAAAGCACTTTCTATACATACGTACACACACACCTCTAATATTTAATGTCTTTCGTTCAGGGGTTATATTTACTTCTTTTGTCTTCAAAAATCAACAAAATATGGAATTTGCCCAGAGGCGCCCAAACCTTTTGCATACAACTATATATGTTTGTGTCTGTGTGATCCCTCAGGAAACAGGTTTCTGGTTCATCTTCCACCATGTGCCCACTGGCCCTTCAGAGGGGCTGTACTCCCCCGGACACACAGAACACGCACCTATGGGCCAGTTCACCAACAACAGAGCCCATTCGAACTACAGGGTGAGTCCGAGGATGAATGTGACTGTGGAGAAAAAGGACTGGGACTAGTGATGTGCCAGTAAAATTTTCACACTACAATTACATATTACAAACACTGAACCATACAACGATCAGCCACAAAATGATCTGTACTGTAAACCTGTTGCACTCAGCAAGAGAATTAACATAAATTATGCTTAGAAATTAAATTAACATGAGTAGGTTGGTTGTTGAAAGATTATGGCAGTCTTTGAATGCCACATATTGTTTGTGTTTCTTAGACTTTACTAGCCTGTTTATGTTGTCTGTTCCTGAGTGAGGGTAGTTTTAGGCAAGAACTAATTGGATAAATCACTTTTTGAGCTAATAAACTGTTTGTCAAAACAGTTGACAAACAGTACATTGGGCTCATACCCGCCAAACCCTCAACACAGTGCACTGTTTTACCATGATATGTAGTAAAACCGCTTTACCTGACACCTCTACAAGAGATAATAGTCAGTGATTAAACATCAACATCAGTTCATGGTTAGTAGTAAGTAGCCTGTTGATTTCAAAGTGTTGTCATCAAGGGTATCTTAGTTTGGACTAAGAGACTAAAAATTAGTAAAAGAAAGCCTGTATTACAAATCTGAGTTGTGGAGTTTGAAACGTGGGCATTTACCAGCAGCTAATGCAGCACACTGATACATTTATAACTCATTATTTCCTGTTTTTGCTTTAAAGAAATCTGTCATTTATCAGCATTTATTTTCTATATTAAAAACACTACATTAAGGGCTAAGGAGAGAGCAAGTGTCACATGTGACCTGCTATGTCACAAAGAGAAGAAGAGCAATAGGTGAGAATAACAAAATCAAGGGCAGACAACATAAACAGAGGAAAGCAAGCAAAAGGAGAGGGATGAAATGGAGAGGACAAGAGAGAGTTTAGAGGCGCCTGCGGCATCAGGCACAGCACAGCTCATGCTGAGAGAGATTTATGAGCTGGTGGTGGAGAGGAAGTGTTATTGTTATCTCCCTCCTTTTCTGTCCCCAACAGGGATCTCTCTCTTCTCCCATCTAAGTCTTTCTTTCCCTCCTTCGCTTTGAATTTGGATCATCCTAATTGGACCTTAACTCATGTCAGGTTGCCACCCCAGGATGTTTGTGAGAGAAAAGGTCATTTCACGGATACAGGTTGGGCATTCAGAGAAGCAACACAAGGACGGTGTCCTTGTTTTGAATCAGCAAACTACCTGAGGATAGCTTTTATAATTATTACTATTTTTATTTTACTTTGATGGAATTTGCATTGAATGTTTTCAGCCTGGTCATGGAATTTAAAGCTCCACTAAGTGATATCAGAGATGAAAACAGATGTGGTACATATATCCTTGTTTTAAAATCAGTGAGGTATCCCATTGACCTCTAAATAGGATGGTTCACCCTACCTTAAAGTTCTATTAAGCAATTTTTCTAATATTCAAATGGTCTCATATGATGTCAAAGGGTTCCTAGTGCTGCCAAACCTACTGAAAATCATATACAACTCTGTAGCTCTTTGCAGCCTTCGGTGTCTTTTAGCTCATTATTTTAGTTGTATAGCTTGCACGTTGACTATATAGTTGCCTCCCAATAACTCTCACCAACTTCCACCAAATAAAACTTATACAACATATAACACAGATAAGCAAAGTGTCACTACCTGCTCACCGTGAAACAGCGGACAACTGATGTGAAAAGAGTAGCAGGTCAAGCAAGTCACACGTGTAGCAGGTAGAGAGATAGATATCTTCCTCAGGGGTTAGTAGAAACAAAGCCAGAGCTCAAAAGAAAGTGAATATTGAACTCATACGGACCCAATAGGATGTCGCTGTATTTCTGTGTGATGTGAAAGCTGGTAATTGATCCTTTGCTAAGCCATGCCCCATTACTGTTGATCCTCCTGTAAAGTGTACAAGTCCCAGAAAAAACAAAAACGTTAAAAAGAAATATATATATATAAATAAATTAAAAAATAATGATAATATCAGACTGTTTTTTTCCCCTAGACAGTATGGTTTTGCTTTTACATGGTAGAAGGATTTGAGGATCAGGAAAGACCAATTCATTTAGCAAAGTCATCAGAATCGTCCTTAAATCCTGCTCCATCCAGAGCAGGACGAAGCCACTAACAGAACCCTCAAATCTGATCCAGGACTGGTAACACCGGCTTTCACGCAGCGAAGGTATCAGTCCTGAACAGGGCTTTTTCTAATGTAACTTGTAAACCCACATACAAAGTAGTTGGTTAATAATATGCTAACTCGTGACATTGGAAGTAGTCGTAGGTTACTAATGCAGGTTACTAATGTAGCCAGACATGGAAATATTATCTTATGTTAGGGCAGACAGAAAAACACACTGTTTAAACTATACTTTTGCTCTTGTGTTTTGGCTCTGGAAAGGCAATAAAAAAGACACCACACTCTAAAGGCTTGAAATTTAGAGAGCGTATTGCTCTAAATAGAGCCAGTTATCAATGTTAGCTAACATCTTAGCCTTAGGGAACTTGATAAATCCATGATGTGGCAGGGCTGTGTTGCAGTCAGTTTGTTTCGAGTCCTTTTGCCCTTTTGTGGTCAAGAATGCCTTAATGCTGTTCTAAACTATCACAAACACAAGCCTAGTTATTTGACGTTTCAACTCTCTTTATGACAAATGCCCAGTTTGTGAGATGAAAAAGACTACCCGCTTACATTTTAGTACCAGACCAAAAAAGTCAGTAGGTCAAAGTTAAATGGCAGCTTTACTAAATCAACCACAAACACTGTCAGGGCCACAAAACTTTTCAGGATATTTATTAAGACCAATGATATAAATGAGAGGAGCTGCATCTGATTTATATAGTATTTGTATAAGCCCTCTGCTAGTGACCATGATTTATCCTCTAAGGAACCAATGAAGATGTATCACAATGGCACTCAAGCACCCTTCCTGCATGAAGGATGAAATAACACTAACCTGACTTCTAACTAACCTCACCTGACTTCTTCCTTTGCTCCCATCATAATTACTATGCCCACTAAAGGTTAGCTAACAATAAAATGTAACTGTGGGTCAGAATAAATTGCTTGAACAGACGACCTATGAGATTGTTTCTTACAGGATGACAGATTACAAGTCCTTGGTAAATGAACCCCTGAGTGTGTTTCATAAGGACAACTTATTTCTGTTATTTATTTATTATTTATTCTTTATTATTTGTGTTTAGTGTCATATACTGCTTAACATATAGATTATCTTCTTTCCGTTCCAGGCTGGAATGATCCTTGATAATGGAGTAAAGACCACCCAGGCTAATGACAAGGACAAGAGACCCTTCTTGTCTCTGATTGGAGCCAGGTAAGACTCCTCAGGCCTGTAAATCTCCTCACCCCATAACAAACACCCTGTTTGACATGCTGAAGTCACATCATACCCAGTATACATGTAATTCAGCATGATGGATGCTTCCTGTTGATGTTTTATAACCGACAAATGGTGGTGTTGGGTATAACATGTAATAACAGCAGGGAGTGCCAATTTAAAACTTGCTCAAGTAGAAGTGAGATTCCTTGCATTGAAATCAACTCAAGTAAAATGAAAAAAATAGAATACCAGCCTGTGTAACAGTTAGTTCAATGTGGTCAGTGTGAAAGAACCTATGTGTCATCCCGACCTCACCAGTTGAGTATGAATACACCAAACACACCACTCCCTCCTCAGCTCAGTGATGTGCTTCAAAGTAGGAACATCTTGTCTTTCTCAGAAATTTTTCTCACAGATTGCCTTGAATAAAAAAAGGCCTGAAAGCAACTTCGAATCGAAAGTGGTCCTGACTGGACAGGACCAGCAGAACTGTAGGCCGCTGTGTTATTTTGTACTGCTGAATGTACACATGAAAAATGTACACATGAAAAAAAAAAAGCTTAACGGTAAATCTATTAAAGTTATAATCCTTAAGATTTTCATTATATCAAACTGCATTTATGAAGCTACTTATGACTAACATTTTTTCAGTAGCCATTCAATAGCCATTCAATATATTTGCATTCTGTAGTTTTCATTGTTGTCTGTCAATTCTGGTGCTGGATTCAAATAGCATACCCGAGTCCAAATAGGGTCCAATGTGTATCCCAAAAGACAAAATATAAACAGTGCCCTATTGCAACAGTCTCCATACTGTTGAGCATAGAGAGGCCATTAAAGTTTGATCTCCTCAAATACCGTGCATACTGAGTAGGCATTGACTGATTTAACTCAGACTGAGTTAAGGTTCCTTCAGAAATACAAATTGAGGCATTTTATATGTAAATCTGCCTAAATGTTGCCTTTTTTGTTCAAACTCTGGGAAGAGAAAATAAATATTATTTCACAATGTTACAAGTTAACTATGAAAGTGATATATGATATATGTGATATATTTCCACACATATGTAAATAAAACTATATGTCTAAATTAAGGATGTTTGGATACACTATGCATTATACATACACTTTACAATAAGCATTACCTGTACTGTAAATGACAGAGCAGAACAACATAATATCAAAGAATTTTGGGTTTGTATGACTGACAGCCGAGCAGTCTGTCTTACAATTGCGGCCGGTCAATAGAGCCACAAAGTTTAATTCAGAGTCAGCAAGTTTAATAAATTATTCGTAATATAATTCTGAAATGAGCAAATGAATTAGTTGAACACTAGAACCTTTAAAGAAATGGGATACATATGTGATTGGCTAAGTAGCCAAGGTCTGATATTTGTGTTATCAATACAAGGCAGAAACCACTGAGCTCCAACCTTAATCAACTTGTTCCTGTATACATCTAGCCATAGTAAAGTAGCCTCACAGGACACACCTACATATAGCCATTACCACAGTATCAGTCAGTGTTACACAAGCAGCCAGAAAAACCAGGCATTAAAGAAATATAAGAAACTGGACTGTTCAACAAGACACAGTCAAGATCAAAGACTGTAATGGGCAATATCGGTGCCCTTGACGATGACAAGTCTCGGGCGGAAAACCTATCGAGGCCAGACCCCAGAGCTGGACCGGGTACTATTACAGAAGATCAAGTGGTTGTGGTTGGGACATAGCATTTCAAAACTAAGAATGGAATTATTAATTATTAAAATACACTTGACAGAAATCTGAAGGATTATAATTTTAAGAGAGAGTAGACTTCTCTCTAGACATACAAATAACATAAAAAAGTTACAAAATTACAGGTACAATAGTGTTTGAAACTCTTGTTACCCTGAATACAGCACATAAGTAAATATCATCAAATCCAAACACTGTCTGTCTCCGCTCTGTGTATGTCTGTGGTGCTGTGGGTGATGTTGAATTGTTTAGGTATGGCCCCCACCAGGATGCTGACCCCTTCAAACCAAGAGTCCCTGCTCTCATCCACCACTTTGTAGCCTATAAGAACCAGGACCACGGAGCCTGGCTGAGAGGAGGGGATGTCTGGCTGGATGACTGCCAGTGAGTACTGCATGCACGTATGGATCCAAAACAGAAAATACTTAGACCAAGTAAATAAATGGACTGCATGTTAAATGGACTGCACTTAAATAACGCTTTTCTAGTCTTATTGACCACTCAAAGTGCTTTACACTACATGCCACATTCACCCATTCACACACACACTCATAGATCACATTAACATACTCACACTGATGGCACAGTCGGTTTGTGGACAACCCGCTCTACCTCCTAAGTGAGTGAATATACACTCACTGAGTAGGAACACCTGTGCCAGCAATGTAATACATAAAATCATGCAAACACAGGTCATGAGCTTCAGTAAAACAAACGTCAGAATGGGGAAAAAATGTGATTTCGGTGACTTTGACCATGACATGATTGTTGGTGCCAGACGGGCTGGTTTGAGTATTTCTGAAACTGCTGATCTCCTGGGATTTTCACACACAACAGTCTGTAGCGTTTTACTCAGAATTGTGAGAAAAAGAAAAAAACATCCAGCGATTGGTAGTTCTTCAGATGGGATTGCCTTGTTGATGGGAGAGATCAGAGGAGAATGGCCAGACTGGTTGGAGCTGACAGAGAGGCTGTAACTCAGATAACCACTCTTCGAAACTGTGGTGAGAAGAGAAGCATCTCACCTCAAAGTTCTAGGCTGGTATCAAGGTCAGGACAGGACAGAAGTGGAGGGCAGAGGAGGCCTTGGATGTTGTTGAGTCGTAGTTAAGGCACAGGGGATGCTGGTGGGTGCAGTGTCTCGTGGAGGGGTGGCTTGGGTAGCAGCACTGCACCTAGCTACAACAAGGTGCAGGGGAAGGTCTGGAGTTCACTGATCTAGTATGACTTGCAAGCATCTATCAAGGAGGAGTGAGCCAGCAGGAAGGTTGGAATGCAGCAGCAGGGAGCTTGGACGAGATGGGAGCAAATGGCGGAGCACAAAGTCTCATGGGCCGAGCTTTAAAATATAATTCTTAATCCAGGCTATCTATGACACTCTACCGAGCCCATCCAACTTGTTCTGCTGCGGGAGGGTGGAGTCACAGCTTGCCCTCTGTGCCTGAAGAGAGGGACCCTGGAGCACATCCTCAGCAACTGTTTGAAAGCCCTGGGTGAGGAGCTAACACTGGTGTTATGACCATGTCCAGGAGGCCATAGTGGACACCACCTGCAGTGGGATTAGCCAATGCAAGTGCCCCTACCCAGTGAAGAAGACCATTGCTTTCATCAGGGCTGGAGAGAAGCCAACATCAGTGTCCATGACAACCTCCTCTGGCCTGCTAGCAATGGCACAAGTCTGGGAGCTGAAAGTTGACCTGGGGAAGGAGCTGAAGTTTCCAGAAACTTTTGCCACAACAACGCTGAGGTCCGAGATGGTGCTGATCTCGGAAGTCTCCAAGCTAGAACTAATTCACTCTCTTGGAGGACCACATTTGGGAGGTCAACAAGAGGAAGAGGTTGAAGTACACTTAGCTAGTGGAAGAATTTGAAGGAGCGAGTGGCAAGTGAGGCGCAAGCCCATTGAGGTGGAATGCAGATGGTTCGCAGGGCCTAGGCAAAATAGGCAAAGGGCTGTCAAGATGGCCAACACACAGCAGAATATGCTTCAAGGTGGCTGTGCAAGCCATGGGTAGGGTAATGCTACCTGGACACAAGCCAGGGCTTGGTCAACCCCAGCCGGGTCGCCTGGGTGAACGTTTCTGATTGTTGAAAGACCTGAAACACCTGATGACCACGGGAAAAATCACTGGCGATGTGTTCAGGTGCATCACAAGATGATGTATATTAAAAGCTGAATGCCACAGCCTATCTGAGTGTTGTTGCCTACCATATGCATCCCTTTATGGACACAATTTACCATCTTCTAATGGCTATTTCCAGCATGATAATGCACCGTGTAACGAAGCAAAAGTCGTCTAAAACTGGTTTCATGAACATGACAATGAGTTCAGTGCACTTCAGTGGCCTCCCCATTCACCAGATCTGAGTCCAATAGAACTCCTTTGGAATTTGGTAGAACAGGAGATTGCCATCATGAACATGTAGCTGTTGAATCTACAGAAATTATGCGATACAATCATGTCAACATGGACCAGAATATCACATGAATGTTTCCAACATCTTGTGGAATCCATGGTAGAATGAATTAAGGCTGTTTTGAAGGCAAAGGGAGGCCCTACACAGTATTTATATGGTGTAAAGTGCTCGGTGAGTGTATGTTTGAGTGAAGTTTGTCATCTTTCACCTGAATGTAGTTGAAAATCATTAAGAGTTTCAGCTAGCACAGGTCGTTTTTTCTGCATATTTGATTACAGAGATGAAAGTAAGAAATTCATCATTAACAATTCTATCTCATTCAGACTGCGTTTGTTTGTGGAGGTATGTGTGTGCATGTGTGTTTTCTCTGGACATCTGACTGTTACTGTTGCTGCAATAATATTCTTTTTCTTTTTTAGATTTGCTGATAATGGCATTGGCCTCACTCTGGCAAGGTAAGCTAACCCTTTTTATGCAGTAAAACCATCAATCATAGGTTAATTCAGGTCATGTGTGAATCCTGAAAATTAAGTACAGGTGAGTGTTATTTGTTTTTCATTTTGTTTAAGAAACTAATTTAAATTCATCAAAAGGGTAACAATAATTGTGTCAAGCGTACATTTTATGTATGTATTATTTATTTTACTGTATGAAAGCATGTTTGTTGTTGTTTAGTAAATTTGGACATTTAATTAAATATTCTGATTATAAAAACAATGGTTAATTTGCATTTATTTCTGAAGATATTCTAAATTTTGTACTTAAAATTCAGTGGTGCCAATAATTTCAACCAGGACTGTACCTGCCAAGTCACAGTGGTCTTGTGGCGGTGAATTCATGAAGTCTAACTTTCTCTGTGATCATTCATTTGAAATGTTGATAAAGCTGGTCATACAACAGAGCTGTTATCATTAACCAGAATTCATGTTGATTTGTCAAACAATGTCAGTGTCATCAAATAGTGATATAGCCAGGTGGACTGTCTGTCTCACTACTTACCAGATGTTGGCTTTTGTGAAGTTTTGTTTTTTGCCAATTGAAAAGAGGGCGAAGAAGAGGAGATTTAGTTGTTTTTATGTTATTCAGAGATTACACTGTGGACATAAGTCTCTACAGAAACAAACTGGTTATGCAAGTGGATGTAAATTATTGCCATACGAAAATGTCCATTTAAAATTTAGACAACTTAATGTAGACGTCGCTTATTTAGGCAGCTTAATGTTGATGTAGTAGACCCAGTAGTGAACTCCCCCTCACAGATTCTGGAGGTCCAAGATGTGCATATGTAGAGTAGACGTGATAGGCATGCACAGACATGCTGGGTTCTCCAGTTGTTTAGTGTTACCTCAATAAAGTTGGGGGACTCTCAAAACACAAATTTAAAAAGGTATCACCATGAAGCAGAAGACAAGATATCATGACTTTTCGTCTCAAGTATGGGTCAGGCTCATAAAAGACTGGATTCTGCACTTTCCATAATGCAACTGGATAGCATCTCCTCCCCTCCTTTCCATTCTCCCAAACCCAAACTGAGACAACCCTGATGGCCTCATCAGATTTATTTTCTCAGACTTGTCAAAACTCTTTAGGAACCACTGAGATATTACACAGCTGTTTTCACAGCGCTGAGTGTTACTAACCATGACAGGTAAAATGATCTTAATGTGTAAAATTGGTGGTTTCCCCTTTAATTACCCGGGTTGCTTTTTATTTGCTAAAGACAGACTAAGAACTTGAGGTGTGTTCCATCTGTTACTTCCACTTAAATAATGTGGGTGAGATAAAAATGAAGGAAGACGGGCTGAATAGTTTTCAAGGTTCTATGTGTATTTGAGTATTTCTCCATTGCTGAGCGTGTATGAATATCAGCAGGGGAATGCTGAATATTAATTACACAAAGTATGTTAATAAGAGACATTGCACCTACTGCAGATGTTTCAGCATACAGGGACACAGAAGACAATTAAGCCTGATGGTGTACAGTATTTACTTTCTCAGTTGGCCTCTTGGTTCAACCAAACTTTCAGGGGATTAAAACTGTATTTAATTAACACAATACAGATAAACATTAATGCATAGAGAAAGGCAATTCAACAAATGTAAAGGGCAGCCAGCTAATGCTAAAATCTCTTATATTTTAATAGTTTAACGTCAGCTAAACTGCAGCAAAATTGTACCTCATAATCTCTTCCCCACACTGTTGATTTAGAGGAATCCTGCAGAATAATGCTTTGCAGTCATTATTCAAAATGGCTTCAGATTTTCAGGTTTTTGATTTGCCAGTTCAGCAACCATATCATTAATGGCTAAGCAAAGAATTTATAAATACCGCCAGAAAAAGTACAGAATTATCATTCATCTTTTGCTTATTACAAAAATAATCTTTTTTAGTCTCCCTTTATTGTTTTTTCTTATTTAATGTGTTGTCTAGTCTATATTTTATCATGACCACTGATGTTCCCTGTTAAATGAAGTTACAAAATAAGAACATAACCCTTAACACCCACACTCACAAAAAATTAATTAATCAAAGTTATTTATTTGCACGAAACTGGCCTTGTGTTGCGTGTCCACTGAGTGATTACTTCCTTTTCCTTATGTATGTATTTTATTTTATCTTTATTTTTGGTCCCCGTAAACTCTGACAGCACAGTAATAAATATAGTGGCTTTTCTGGCTCGATGGAACCTCAACCTCTGTTTTTTGTTCTCAGTATGCTCTAGTCACTTATATATCAAAATCATTTTGTTCTGCTTGCTGTTAAAACACAGAAACAGGCTGTCCTTATTTATGTATTGTTGTTCATATCACTGAAGTGAACTGTTAGAGGTGACATTTGGGACAGTAATGGCATACAAATTCATAATTCACCTGTGATGGATTCATATTTATTTGGCTTCAGATGTTAGAGCTATATTTACAAGGAAACACAATCACACGTTTTAGTCACATGAACAATGTCTTGAACATGTTGTCTGAATAATAACTGGAATTCCTACTACAGGATCAATGAAACAATTTTACAATATCAATGCTACCACTACTACTACATCTACTATTAGCAATGCTACTATCACTACTGCTGGTACTTCCAGACTCTAACTCTCCCAGTCTGTGTGCAGTGGAGGGACGTTTCCAGATGATGACGGCTCTCGTCAGCAGGTGAAGAACTCGCTGTTTGTGGGTGAAAGTGACAATCGCGGGATGCCCGTCCCTGACAACCGGATCTGGGGCCCCGGGGGTTCTGACTTCACTGGCAGGACCCTGCCACGCGGCATGTAAGTGACAAGCATTTCCTCTTTTAACTCATTGTTTTGGGTTTATGGCCCAAAAAACACTTGTCAACCGTGTTTGCAGCCACATAAGGGGTTAAAAACCATGCTCAAATAATGTTGAGGTAGAAAATTTATAAAGGTGATCATTTGTCAGATGCTATATTTTCAGCTGGTTGCCCAAGCAACTAAAAAAATCAATTAATGCTGCTTTAAAAAATGAAAAGTGAAAGACATCTAGGATGCATATAACCATTTTTGAAAAACATTTAATTTTGTGCAGTAGGTCCTAATATTGAGTGTGTTCACGTGGACATTATTACACTATCCTGGTTGATGATTCAATGGAGAGGCCAAATCTGGTGGTAGTACAAAGTGGTAAATAGGGCAGAGTCCAGGTAGTCAGATGTGGAGGAGTAAAAGACACACCTGCATTTGATCAGACACATGACAGCTCGTCAGGATCATGACAGGATCCTGTACACCAGGGCTGAATAATAATTCTACAGTTCTAGTTGAAATTATTGGCACCACTAAATTTTATGTACACAGATTTTAGAATATCTTCTGAAATAAATGCAAATTAACCAATTTTGAATAATCAGAATATTTAATCAACTGTCCAAAGTTACTGAACAACAACAACAAAAATGCTTTCATGTAGTTAAATAAAAAATTCAGGCATAAAATGTACGCTTGACACAATTATTGGCACCCTTTTGATGAATTTAAATTAGTTCCTCAAACAAAATAAAAAACAAATAAGACTCATGTACTTAATTTTCAGGGTTCACATGACCTGAATTAACCCATTAATGATGGTTTTACTGGATAAAAGGGGCTGAATGTTTCCTGTGGTACTGGAGGCATAGAATGTATCAAAGGAATGATGAAATCAGATGATTACTAAGGCATTTTAGATTGAAATGTGTTGCCCAGTATCAGCAAAAATAGGTATGAGGTGAAGGTTTTGGGCCTTTCAACAGGACAACGAACCAAAGCAGGTCAGCTTGAATTAATGCCAGTTAGAACAGACTCCAGTGGTGACAAGTTTTGCCAAATATCGCTAAACACACTGCTTCTGTCTTGCGTTACATTCATGTAAACTATGTGTTTGAAACTTACTCTACCATACTACCAAACTACTATACTCGTACTATATCATATATGTATGGACATTTGAGAAATGCTGCAGGAGTGGTTAGACCAGTGGACATTTCTCTACCAAGAAACTTGTTGCCACTGTAGTCTTTTTTAACTAGCATGAATTCAAACTGACCAGAGCTGCAGTTCTTCATGAAGGAGCAAAGTGAGAACATTTTACAGCCACTTTTCAAGCCCAAGCGTTTAATATTCCAAAAATAGATTTGGGGTGGAGTACCAGTTTAATAGAGGGTGGTATGTGTGAGAGCGAAACTTGGTATGCTAGAAATCAGTCCCTTGCCCCGGACCACTTGGCAGAGAAAAGAAGGAATGTCTCAGCAGCAGTATTGTTAGAGATTCTTTTATTGTGTGGGGAAAAGAGAAGGCCACATAAAGGGCTTCTGTCTGGATGCTTCATCTTCAGCCTGACATTCTTTGATGAACTCGGGCACAACATTGGTAAAGTGCTCTCACGCTGTGCAGTGCTGAACATTTGATGGCCACTGGATAGAAAGGATTTTCATCAGGATCCATGGCAGGAGTCATTCACACACTTTTTTTCCCACTCCAAAAACACCAGAATGTGAATTGTGGTCATTAGGCTTCTTTTTTTCACTGTAACACCACTTACTGGTGTCTGACCTTGAACACATCAGAAAGAATGTTCACATTGTATATATTTCCCAAACTGACACTGCCTTTTTCAATTGGAATTTATTTAAACATGGCATGGTATCTGAAGTATGGTTACAGTATATTTAAAGCTGTACCAATCAATAATTTCAAATTAATAATGGATCAAATGACTGTGTATAAATTGAAATGCGTTGCTTCTCTCAGCTCATTGTTTTGGTGTTAGGGCCCACAACTTTACTATTTTGTTTCAGTGGTGGTACTCTCGTCAGTGGTGCTTCTAGCAACCAGCTGTTTTCAGTGAAGAAGCTCTGTAAACCTAAATTAGCGACAAGTTATTAACTAGTCATTTTTATTGAATTGGTGGAGACTAAACCAGAGCTAAAATGAGATTGAATATTGAAACTCCTCACTAAACTAAAACTCACGACATTTGCAATATTATCTAGCAGAGACAGAGCAACATTAGCATATATTTTTACACGTTTGCGTAAGTCTAATATTCACTCTCCTTAAAGCTGTATTTTGGCCTCCACCAACTCCAGAGAAAAATATCTTACTCTTTAGCTGCTCAACGATTCACTAAGTTTACCTGCTAGTCTCTAATTTCGTCTGTTTGGTGTTGGTGTACAGTTGCTCTATCAGAAACTTTTCACTGAAAACAGCTGCCTTCTGCCACTGGGAACAACACTAGCGGTGAGACTGAACCAAATCAGTAAACTTGTGGCCAGTAAAACCAATGAGCTAAAATCAGCTAAAAAAAAAAGCATAGTAAAGACAAGGGGAACTGAACAATTGGTGATAATGTTTTGCCGGTTCATCATTTAAGGTTAGAGAAAGATTAATAATTTGGTTAGGATTATTAACCTTTGCACCTTCCTATCAGAGACAGAGTAAATAGCCACTGAAGAATTTCTTACTGTCTGTACTTCAATAACTGACTTTAGTCATAATTTCATAACTCATTTTAGGAAAACAAAATATTTCAGTGATGAAAGTCTGTTCTCCACAGTGGCCTATATTCTTCAACTTTAGCCAAATTCTACCACTAACGCTGTCCAAGTTGACAAGAGTTTAGTGTTTTGCACTTGAGCCAAATTGGGCTTCTTTTTTTTTTTTTTAGCTTTTCTCTACTTTACCGCAATCTAATACTTCTAATTATTTTTCAGAGAATCCAATGTCAACAAATACTGTATATCTTTGTTATGTATTTGTCACACTATTGTGAGTAGAGGTGACAATGAGTAGAATAAAGTTAACAGGTTTGTGTGTGTGCGTGTGTGTGTGTGTGTGTGTGTGTGTGTGTGTGTGTGTGTGTGTGTGTGTGTGTGTGTGTGTGTGTGTGTGTGTGCGTGTGCGTGTGTGTATCCGTGTTTCCCTGCAGTGATTTTCCTATCCGGGGAATGCAGATCTATGACGGGCCCATCAACGTGCAGAACTGTACATTTCGGAAATACACAGCACTGGATGGACGACACACCAGTGCCTTTGGTTTCAGGCTCAATAACTCGTGGCAGAGCTGCCCCAACAATAACGTCACTGACATCACCTTTGACCGCGTACCAGTGAGTCAGCTTCTGTGTGAAATACACAAAACACCTGTAATGCTACATTCAGTTATTTGGGGAACACAGATTTTGCTTTAAGGTTAAAAGGAAATTGAAAAAATATTACCAACATTAGAGAAGCAAGCTTAAATATGGAAACAGGACTCCAGTCTCAGAGTTACCTTGTTGAGTTTTTGACCACAAGAGACACAATGGAGCAAATGTTCTCAGGAGTGGGTCCCTGTTTTGTTATTATTACACATGGATGAGCACAAAGGCAACACCTTACATATTCCTGCCACAGATTTCATGCTATTCTGCTGATCGACAGTTGGTGACAGTAATGTGCAAAGAAATGTGGTTAAGACCTTGACTTCAAGATCTAACAAATGACCTTGAACTAATTTGTTGACACTGGATTCTCTCGATATACACATTGTGTTTAGGTAAAAAACACTGAATCTATACATTATATGTTCATTTGCAAGAAAACTCCACAGGGCCCCTTTACAGAAAATGTGATTTGTAACTTTTAGCATTTGTTCTGAATTCATTGTTAGTGAGTTAATTCTGAAATTATTTACCTCAAACGTAAAGGCTTTCCCAGCATCTACATTTTAAAATACAGACCATCGTTCCAATAATTAGTCAGCGCAGCTTTGGATTACACTGGCCCATGGTGACACGTTTGGTGCATTTTTTTAAGTAAAACACACAACTCTGTCCATCCACCGTAGATCACTTCTCGGGTGTTTTTTGGGGAACCGGGTCCCTGGTTTAATAAGATGCAAATGGACGGGGATAAGACAACCATCTTCCACGACATCGATGGCTCGGTCAGTGAGTATCCCGGAGCCTTCCTGGTTAAAGAGGACAACTGGCTGCTCCGTCACCCGGACTGCATCGATGTGCCCGACTGGAAGGCTGCCATCTGCAGCGGTCGCTACGCACAGGTGGGTAGGCAGGCGTCAAATTCACTCACACATTCACAGATCAGCCCTCACAAATACAAATCTACTTCCTGTTACGCCCTGTTTGGTATTAGTTGATTACATGCATTTTCGAATCTCAATCAAAGTTCTCTGAAATCGTAAATTAGTTCATAATACTTGTTCTGTGTGAAATGAGAAATCATTCATACATATCTTGGCATACATAGTCCGCTGAATTGTTCATAAATGGTGTACAAATAAGCTTGAGCTATTGTAGATGGTTGATACTATTGATGTTAAACTTGCCTTTAAACTGGATGTTTTATGTGATGATATTAATGTTTTGGTAGTTTTCAGGAAAATAAGTAATGCTATATTTACTCTTTAACAGAAAAGGAGATTTTTTTTATTACTAATGCATTTAAAAAAAAATGTTTTATATTATTAAGCGTATTGAATTTGTTTTGGGAAATTTCAAACAGATTGACACAGGATATCTTTTGCCTAGTTTAGCACAAAGACTGGAACACAATCCATATACTGTATTGGTATACCAATAACAGTATTCAGCTCTTCTCTTTTAAAAATTAATTAGTCTCAAATAAAACAACACATTGTGGTTTAATGAGCAGTTAGCTAACCCATTTCAGTCATTCCGTTTTTTTCAGCTTGGTCGCCGAAAAACTGTTGTAAAAAATTAGAAATAATTATATGTAATACACTTTTTAATACATAAATATGAATTCATTTAATCATTTTTAAAGGTTCTCATGTGAAAAAGTTAAACACTCATCCAGTTCTAATTGATAGTTCTGTTTATAGGTGTTTTGCCATGCTTTTTTCAGTTTTCATGGTCAAGTTGCATTCAGTCTAAGTGTGAATGGCTAAATAGATAAAATAACAGGTACCAGGGATGGTAAACATGAGGTGCTTGGCCCACAGCAGGCCCTCTAACTCTATGGTTGTGTTCTCTTCAGATCTACGTCCAGACACGTAACCCTGCTAACCTGAACATGCACGTAGTGAGGGACGAGTACCCCGATCGGCCCCTGACACTAGAGGGCGCGCTAGGGAAGAGAAAACACTATCAGCAATTCCAGCCAGTCATTACACTGGCCAAAGGCTACACCATACACTGGGACCAGGCGGCGCCTGCTGAGGTCACCATCTGGCTCATCAACTTCAACAAGTCAGTGGACACATGAGCCGCACCCGTAACAGCACACAACACACAATTACTGCAAACAACCACCTTCACAGATGTATGTTTACAGCAGGTACTGGTTGGATTGTTTGGACAAACCATGTGACAATCCAGCACACATTAATCACCAGTGTGATGTAAATGTGTCAGACTCAGCCAAATGGATCATTTTTAATTTACAGTCTCTGGGCAGATTATGGAAGAGACACATTCAAACGCATATAACAATCATAACTTTACATAATAGATAAGACTACGTCGTGCGAAGGCATTCAAACAAATACTAAAAGCGCATAACACACACACACGCGCTTGAGACAAAAAGTAGAGTATGAACGTGATACAGTCAACATAAGAAATCACATATGGCAGGTAAACTTTAAATACACTTGATGTTGGACAGAGCAGAATAAAAATACTATTAAATATCATACTGCCATTGTTGTTTCTCAAGTAACCACATTTTCAGATTTCTGACAAAATTACCACAGTTTTTTGAGTATATCAAAGCAGCTAGAATGATGTTCCAACAATGTAATGTAAAAAAAATAAAAAATCTGGGCCGGTGCTCATATCATCAATCCAGATTTTAGAGAGAGTAAATTACAGGTAGGAACACCTTGCAGAACTACAGTGCCCCCTAAGTAGAAGATAATAACTTGTGGAAACAAGACCATAATATGCGCGTACAAGCTCCATATGTTGCAACCACAAGTTATCTATATTATTACTTGTGCATACAAGATAATAATTTTGCACGTAATTGTGATCCATTGAGCACTTTTGTGCTCAGGATCATTTCTAGTGAACACAACGTATTATCATTGTACACAAGATAATAACTTAAGAAAATAAGATCGATTTCATGATCACACAAGTTATTATGTGTTGCACACAAGATAATAACTTGCACAAATTAGTAATTTGTGTGCAAAATATAATAATTTGTGTATATGAGGTCCTCACACAAGATGTATATGAAAATATCATCTTTCAGGACTCTGTACTTATTTAAGATTACATAGACTTGAATTTTATTTTCTGTTTGACAGGAATAAATACAAGAAGATTTGGGAGTGGAGTAGGGGGTTGTGGGATGTATTTTGGCCATTTACAAACTTATTTTAAATGCGCTGTCAAAATTTGTCGCACATGATGTCTACTTTAACTCAGTACGGGTCTAACAGTCCGTCTACCACAGAGCATTTCAGCCGCATTTTCCAGTTGTGCATCAGCTGCATGTCTATTAAAATGCTTCAATGTAAGTAACCTACAACTCTATGCTTGAACACATCCTGTGTCAACGCACACGAGCCGGTGAAGCTGCTGCTCCTTTGTTAATGTATTGCTCACGTTATGTCTCCTGTGTAGATATGATGTAAGAGAGAAGGATAATATATGTTAAACACACACAAATTCCTGGTGGACGACCTCTGACCTCTCCCCAGTGGATGCTAGTTTTGGTTTGGTGTTCACGGACAGATGATGCTTCCAGTGTTCATTCAGTCTCTTGCCCAGGGTCCTTGCTTTTTCACTGATGTAGTGTTCCCCTTCGCTGTCACATTTGTTTGTCAAGCACCACATCTGCTTGTCATACATCACCCCAATCTTCCCCTTTTTGCGGATTCTCTCTTTAGGCTGAACCAAAGTCTTGAAATACACAATGTGCTTCAGGAATACTGCTCAGATTGTCGAGCAACTTTCCAAACCTGACAATCCAGGGGGCTCTGGCTTTTTCATTCTTCAGACACCCACTTCTGTAACTTTTCATGTGTACAACTGAGAGCAACAACTTATATGCCTTTGAGGAGAGACTGTTTTGACAGTGTGTGCCATTAATCCCATTTGTATGATCAATTACATCTGCCTACAAAGACATGCAGTAGACACAGAATTCTTGGATAGAGATCAGAGAGGCAGTGGGATCGTAGCCAGGGGGTAGCCATGATGACAGGCTTTTCACCCCACCTTCCAGAAGGACCATTTAGGACAGAGCCAAGCACTTTCGTGTTTAGATGTGGTCAGACAACACATCATATAATCTAGTTCTTTGAAGGATGCTGGAACCTTAAAAGGGGAAATCCACCGATCTTACATATATAAGTTTATTTATAGGCGTTCGCGGGTACTACTACATGAGTGAAAAAACTTGTATCAAGCATTATGTGACACAGGAGAGAGCTTTGTGAAATTTGATACATTTTCTGGAGTTATTTAACATGAGGCGGTGTCAGCTTGGGCTGAAGTCTACAAGTTGGGCTGTTCAGTTCAAAACAAGTGACCTCTGTAGCCCGCTTCTCATCTCTGCTTTAGGCTACATTAGCCGGCATAGTACACTCTGCGACTGAATTCGACTGTGGGCAATGTAGGCAGAAGACGAATGCATGGAGAAAAAAAAAGATGCCTATTATTCTGCTGCATTGATTTTGAGACTTAACTGTCCATCGTGACTCCAACAATGTTATAGGAGTGCAATGCTAAATAGGTGGAGTACTCTTTTAACGTGTGGAAGGGTTTGTAAAAGTGGGTTTGGGTGGATTCCTCTCAAACATTAGATAGATATGATTGACCCTAAAGGGTTCAGTATGCTTCAAACAAATTACTTTGTCTTAAGTGTTCAGAAGTATTTAACCTGTTCTATATGACCACACTTGAGGGCGGAGCAAAAAAGCTTGCTGACATCAAGAGGGACAAAATACGATGACTCGTACAACGGATAGTCAGATATCGGCGTACATAGTGTCTACTCCTTTCTTACTCTGTCTTACAAACGAAAAGTGCTTGGAGTAGTTATATGGAGAATGAAAAAAGAGAGCTTGAGAGAGAAGTTCAAACCTTGCTTACTCTCACACTTTTCACTTGGTCAGTCACTGCGCACAGTGGACATAACTGTTGGTTCCAGAATTCGGACGATGGAAAGTTGAGGAGGAGGGTGTTTCAGACTCTTACAAGCACTTTGTTTGAAGCGTTTTGATGAATCTAGAAAGAGGCAACGCATACAGTATACAACTAAACATATGAAAGTGTTGTGGAAGATGACATAGGAAGTTGGTTGATCAAATGAATTTTAGTTTCAACACTGATCCCTCCTTAAAGGCCCTCTGTAAATGGCAGGGCTGCTCCTCAGGCCACTCAGATGAGCCAAGTGTTCTGATGGAGGCCATCAGCTCATTCTTCTCCCTCCTGTTATTTACCAGGACTCACCACAGAAACGGGGGGAGCCTCACCTTGTGCTCCTCCCTTCAAATAGTGTTAACAGTGTTGCCTTAATCTTTTTAAACTGCATGAAGGCTGGTTGTCATTTCAAGCATCTCAGCTATTCCCCATGGCCTGAGTCCACCCTGAGATTAACAGTATTTTTCCATTGATGATGCATACACTAATGGCCCCATCTACAGTTCAAGAAGGAATACAGCAAGTGAGACTGATTCTCTGAAGAAAGAGCTGGAATATGAATTGTTTATTTTTGTCTTAAGAAGACAGCTTCTCTCTGTATTTTAAGGGTATACCAACTGATCATGGCTTAATGAGTCATTCTATCTTGCTTTGTTCAGTGTGATATATTAAAATGAAGATACGTCCTGCTGATTTTAAGTTTTGCTAGTTAGGCCATAATCTTTTAAATTTGCTGTCTTGTGGACTTTTGTTCGTTTTGAACTTTTCTATTTTTCCTGATTCAGCTTATTTTGAAACCAAATGTTTTAATTAGTGCTGAAAACACAGCAAACAGCAGTGTTTAAACTTTGTATGCACTGTATCATATCATCCCAGAGTCTTCCAATGTCTTGTTTTGTCCATCTACCAGTAGAAAACCCAAAAGATGTTCAGTTTAGAATGATATAAAGATCTACAAATCCTCACACAGTAGAATCTAAAACCAGGGTGTATTTTTCCATTGTTCTTTCATAAATGGCTTACAGTAATTAATTTATCAAAATTGTTGACAGTTACTTTTTTATTGATTAATCAACTAATTTGTTCAGCTCTGTTCACAGTTGATGTGATATTCACCTTAAATAGTCTTATGTGCGTTGTTACTATGTATTTTGGATCTGAGAACGGGTTTTGCTGTGAAATAAAATGGGTACTGTATTTTTGTCGCTCTGCTTCATGTGTGTCAGAAATGACTGGATCGACGTGGGCCTCTGCTACCCACAAAGCACCACTTTCACCATCATCTCCGATATCCACAACCGCCTGACCAAACAGACCCGCAAGACCAGCGTCTTCATGAGGACGACACAGAGGGAGAAGATCAACCACTCCCACCTGGCCAGAGGATACTACTACTGGGAGGAAGACACTGGGTCAGTCAATGACACTGTCAGCTTAAATAGCCTTTAAGCCAAACTGCTAAGCTACTTAAATGGGAGGTCAAAACTGAAAGTGAGCACACTTGTAAACAGTGTGTGCAAAACTACAGAAATTAAAACTGGCCCAAGTAGCAAGGGAGCAGGAAGTGAGTCAGTAAGCTGCGATGGATATTTACATTAGAACAGTTTTGATAATAATTTTGCTGTTCAGCTTTGTTTTCTCCTCAAGATAAACTTGCCTAAGTTTGGAGGTTTGTTTTCAACCTGGCTGATCCTCTGATTGCTCATCTGACTTCTCGTGTCAGCAGTTAGATTAAATGACTATATGTCGTCTATGTCCTCAGTACAGTAATTTCATATGTTAGCAAAGATAAAAATGCATTTCACAATGTAATTTTCTCTGTGGTTGCAAAGTATCGGAGGAAATTTAGGATGTCTAAAGCTTTACTGTGTGGATTACAGCCTGCTGTTCCTGAAGGCAAAGGCTCACAACGACAGGGAGCAGTTTGCCTTCTGCTCTGTCAAGGGCTGTGAGCGGGTGAAGATCACAGCCATCATCCCTAATGGCAGTCCACCCAGTAACTGCATGGCCCAGGCCTACCCCAGACACGCTGAGCTGCCTGTTGTGGATGTTCCCATGCCCAGAAAGATACCTAATGCCAAGCTGGTGAGAGGTAGTGGTAGTGGGTGGTGGTGGTGGTGGTGGTGGTGGTGTGTGTGTGTGTGTGTGTGTGTATACCTTTTTGTTCCAGCACACTGGCAGTGCAGTCCAATAGTGGTCTAACAAGCCCCATCAGGGGCTGCCCATCAGGGGAATCCATGATGCCATATTAAGTGACATTCACATGATCTAAAACAGGGCGGACCAAACTTTTTATGTCAGTGGCTACATGGAGAAAAACAAAAAATATAGTCCTGTACCTCGAGCCTTCTCATTCAGGAGACCCCTTAAAAAAGTAGATCTTAATGATCAAGTTTTAAACACTTTTTGAGATACACTTGAGTCTGCTGTAAAATTATTTTATTACTGTTAAATTTAATTCAGCACAATATAGAAATAAAAATTATAATAAAATTGGTGATCATTAAAATCTTAAAATACACTCTTTAAAGTACGGTGAAAAGGGAAGAATTTCGGACACAGTCACAGACAGCAAACATTTTGACTTGTCATGACAGATATGACACAGGTGACATTAATAACATTACTGGCGGCTCTGTTTCATTTACAGTAAGTAAATGTAATTTGTCACACCTGTGATTTTCTATCTGACATTTCAAAATGTCTGTGAAAAAGGTCTACAAGACAAACAACAGTACAAAGAGTCTCTGAAAAATCTGAGCAAGAAATGCAAGAACAAATAATGATGTACCAGTGTAAAAAAAAAACTTAAATAGCACAGAGACTAAAAATATTAAATAAGTCAATCAATTACTAAAATTCTAAATATACAAATTTAAATCATTTAATGTTCTTGTCCACATTGTTTCTCAAGGAGTAAAAGGTCTATAAATACATTCATACTGCAAAAAATTTACAAGTGTGTTTCATAAGGCATGTTTTTCATATCTCTTTATCTCTACAAACTGCTGCTTTTATTTTGCACAGCCTGTATAATTCTTTAACTCATATTTCAGACATTGTAGGCATATACCCTGTTTTTAAGAAATGAATTCCTATTTGCTGTATCCTTATTTAATACATTCTACTTCTCCCTGGCTTTATCCTGTTAAGTTTTCCTTTTGTTGTATCTCAATTTTCCCCACAGCAAGCATTAGAAATGTAATCTCTGTCTTATTTTAAAGTGACATTTTCAGCTGTGATGATCTCATATCATTTGTTTAGCTCTGTTCTTGCAGTGAGTGAAAATTAATTGTAAAATTCTTGTGTGTATTAATTGCAGCTCTGTTCCTTTGCTTACTTCTTCCCAGCACTCACCAGGACACTTCGTGGAGGTCAAACTGGAGTCCTACAACACTCGCTTCTTCCACATCAAGGAGGACTTTGCCTTTACTGAGGTATCCTTTGTCTCATACAGACAGTATAATAGGTGTACTGTTACTGTCACTTTGGTTGAACAGCTTAGATTTAGGCCACTGGTTATGGTTTACTGAACAGAAAAAGGTTTGATTGCTCCATGCATGGATTACTACAGTTCATTATAAACTTGAACCAGAATACAGTTAGTCAACTGCTAAAAGTATAAGATATTGGTAAAAGTCCTTCACTTTTAGTCCCACTCACAAACTTAGAAATTAAAGCTATCTACATCAGATAAGGTAATCCTTTTATTAATCCCACAGCGGGTAAATTTGCAGTGTTACAGCAGCAATGGGGATAATAGCAAGAACATCAGTAAAAATCAAAAATAAAAACGAGTAAACAAAAGTAATTGACAAAATAACTAAAATAAATACAAAATAAGTAAAATAAGTTAAAAATAAGTAAAATTAAGGAGTAAACAGATTCAATGGTTGAAGTCACATAGTTTACATTGATGTTGCACGAGTGGATTTGTCAGTTTTGGTGTGAGTGGTCTATTGGGAGCATTGCTGATTGTAATGTCAGACAGCAGCAGGAAGGAAGGACCTGCAGTATCTCTCCTTCACACACCGCAGTTGAAGTAGCCTGTCACTGAAGGAGCACCCCAGTGCTGTTAGAATATCCTGCATGGTGTGGGACATGTTCTCCATCAGAGATGATAGCTTAGCCATCATTCTCCTTTAAAAAAAAAGGCACCTGGTAGTGGCATCTGCACCAAGAGATTTCAAAAGAGGGCCACCCTTCTTAGACTTGCTTCTTCTTCCCGCTCACACTTAATCCTTACTTATAACTATTTTACTGGTTGATTTGTTGATGATATTGTTTTGTATTCTTTCAGTAGCAATTTAACCTATACTATCTTCCATTTTCATAAAGCACTTTGTATCTCAGTTTTTTTTAATCTTTACTATAAAAGTTATTATTATTTCTGACATGTGTATTCGACACTGACAGTGATCTGTGTTATATGATGTCAGTTCCGCTGACTTAGTGATATTACTTGTGTGAAGTGCTTTCAGACCTGTAGTGTGATTGGCTAACTCTGTCTTGACAGGTGAACGGAAGGAAGTTGTACCAAGCAGAAGATGGGGTGCAGCTGACAGTAATTGACGGGAATGATGGGAAGGTGGTGGAGAGCAAAGGCTTCAGGAACTCTATCCTACAGGGCATCCCTGCACAGATAGACAACTACGTCAGTGGACTGCGAGACGGGTAAAAAGCTGCTCCTCTGCTGTCTAATTCAGTTACACCAAAAATCTTTTTTTCCTACCAGTCTGTTTAAGATTCTTCATGACGATTTTCCACCATATTTTGGCAACTTCTTTCCTTTTTTTTTTTGAATATGCGCAAGCCTTCCAGGAAATTTTATCGCATTGCTGCAAAGGTTGTGTTACAAGAAGCCAAATTCATGATAATTTCAAGTTACTTTTATAAGAAATAATGGTTTCTTATGCTCCACTACAATACACATGCTAGAGTTAAAAGACACATTCAGCTACTAAATGTGATACTAAAATGATGTGCTGTCTCTCACTCTTTATCTAGTTCCATCATTCTCATGACATCTAAGGGCCGTCTGGTTACCAGAGGATCCTGGACTAAAGTCCTGGATAGACTTGGAGCAGACAAAAGCATCAAATTGAAAGGTAACTAACCATATCTGTACCAATGTCCATTGAGATAAATGGAGCATTTTAGCATGAGTATATTGTATCTCAAATGCATTGGATAAAACATTTATGGTTTTCAGCAAAAATGCAGTAGTTGGCACTGTTGTGTCATTGGTTGCATTTTTCACAGGTCACAATGTGAAAATGTCTAAGGATTATTATTTTGTCATCAAGTTTCACAAAAGATTTATCAAGAACAATTTTAGAGACATTTTGTCTGTTAATAATATCTGTGTCAATGTTGTTCCATGAATCATGATGTACATCATGTACAAACATACGATTCATAACTGGATTGAACTGAGCTAAATAGTTCTTTCTTGTTAAAATGACCAATGGTCTTTAATGTAAAATGTTAAATCTCTTTTATTGGGACATGGAAAAATTAAAGCATCCCAATCTGGCTGCCCAATCTGTCTTTGTTTAATTACGTAATAATTAAGTAATAGAATCAAGTAGTCGAATGGACAACAAAACAGAACACAACATACAATAATCTGGTTGCAGCTACGGATTTCTATTAAAGGAAATGGCCATTAATTTGTATATGGTCAAAAGTAAAGACTTTTAATATTTTATATACCCTTTAGATAAGTCTAAAGGGTTACATTTTTACCTGTAGGGGATATTGCCATGCAGATAGTTTTGCTTTTATTTGCCCATATTTTGAGACAGATGGATGTCCATCTGTGAACATTTTGCCAGGAAGGTGTGTGAAAAAATGCGCTTTCCATCTATCATGATTGTGACTGACAATTTTCCATTTCAGATCTCAGCACCTGTTATAAACATTCAGGTGCAAAGAGTGAATGAGTTATGCTGTTCCTGGCCTTGAGGAAGTTACTGAACTCCAAATGTTTCCATTCAGGCCACCAGTAGAACTGTAGTAACTGATGATAGTACCTTATCAAAATGTAGCAAAATGACTGTACCTGAGTCACATATTGTAATGAAAGTTTAAATTGTAAAACTATAGAAAAAGAAACAACATTTTTTGCAGTTATCAGCCTGTATGGTGTACATGATGTGATACAAAGACAATAACATGCATTATGGACTGCAGCCCCCTACTTCCAGTCTAGAACCAGAGGCTTCTGTTCAGAATTGGAGCAACACTACATGGTACCCCTGTGCTGTTTAGAAGTGAATGTGAGGCAGGGAATTGCTGAAAAACAACGTGATGCTCAGATTATTTATCTTACTTTAATGTCATTTGGCTTCCCTGCAGATAAACTGGCATTTGTGGGGTTCAAGGGCACCTTCCACCCTGACTGGGTCCATCTGGTGGTGGACACCGACCGAGCCAAGATCCATCAGGTCTTGCCTGTCCCTGTGGTGCACAAGATTAAACTATAAGTGGCAGGCAGAGTGGGCAGTCAAGAGACTGTGTACCCCTCAGATACTGACACACATAGCCCCCAAAAATACACATGCACGACACAAACTTACACATACACACACACTGCCAGCACTGAAGAGTCAGTTGCTCCAAGCCATTGGTCCAGGATCAAGCTGTGTTTTTTTCCAGGTTTGGTGATCAGAAAAAATAGTATCTGATCTGATTTGGTGTGTTGAAAAGGGGAAGACCATTTCCCAGAGCCAGCACTGCCCATAATGAACTGTAACTGTGTAAGACACTCACCATCAGTAGAGCACTTTAAAGTGACAACACACCCTGTGGCAGCCATATTGGAGGTCTTAAGCTCTTTAGCAACAATGGCTCAGAACAACCAATGGTGTTTGCAGAAATCCAGTTGTCTCCAAGGACATTAATAGACATGACTGATATTGGTTATGTTTCTGACTGAACACATTGTTGTTATGTTTACATAACGTTAGCTTGCCAGCTAAAGTAACCATAGGATTTGATCAGCTAACCATAACTGTTATGCTGTATAAACATCCATTTTCTTTTTTTTCTTAGTTTCATGCTAACATTAACATTGGCCTGTTTGCTAAATTATTCTGAAAAAGCCAAAAAACTTAACTGACTCTTCTCAAGCAAAATCTTGTAGAGCTTTAGCACAGAAACTGTGGCTTAACAAAGCTCAATCTTGAATAATTTGCACATAGCGTGTCCTTGAACAGATTTCACTGTTGGTTTACCCCTGCACTCGGACATATACAGCAAGATTATACTGATGAACAATGCTGTTAAGGTTGGGCTATGCTTGGAATGAACTAGTTCATCCAAACACATCAAAGGCAAAATGAATAGTAAAGCTTGATGGCAGGTAAGGCAAGATGTGATAATCGCGCAAATAGGGATAACGTCACACATTTTTGGTCAGTCTCTCCTTGAACACATTCATGGTATTGAACTCATTTGGATACACAAAAAGGGACAGAATTGTGTAAAGACTGAAAAAAGAGAGTTTGAAAGAGAAGTTCAAACTGTGAATACTTTCACACCTCCACACGCAAATTACTTTGACTGAGGGATTTTCAGTTTGGGTGTTACAAAAATGACAAAAGGTAATTCAAGTCAAGTTACAAAAATTGTCACGTCTTGAGTTAAAGGGCCCTCTTTAACACAATAGTGCAAAGTAAGTATCACTTTTCCAGCTGAGGATCAAGGGAGACTGAATCTATTTTGCCTCTGGTTTTCCCTGTGACCCAGCAAGGCTCCTGACCAGGAGGGAACATTAATTTAATGTGGACTAGTTTGTAAATGTCGTCGGACCACATCTAAAGGCAAAAGTGTTTGTAGCTGTTCTGAATGGCGATTTTAATTGTGCAGCAAAAAGCCTTTCATCATGGAGGTGATCAAGGTGCAATAATTCTTCCAATGGGAATTATGATGCACACTTTAACTAAAGGAATTTATGATGTTGCATTTGTCTGCTGACAAAAAAAAATGATGGAAGAAGATAAGTGAGGAAAGACAGCTTGAGAGAAAGAGTTCAAACCCAACCTACTTTCTCACCTCCACACACCTGGTCAATAACTGTGGTAACCTTGCAAGGGGTGGGGGCAGGAGGTTTCAAAACACTGTTTGACAACCCGACAAGCACTCTTCTAAGCACACTGATGCCTTCAGAGCCTGCTTCATGTCTCCCCTGCCCCAATGTCAATGAAGCAGCTGCATCACCTGTTACGAACACAGGAATTAAGAGGAGATCTTCTCTCACCCGTGGGTGTTTTCCATTCCAAACACATACAGGGAGAGTAGGGGTTTAGTTGCTAAATAAGAGACAGAGTGACCACATAGGTAGGAGCTGCTTCACCAGGACAGAAAATTTTTTGAAATCGGATCTTTTGGAAGTCTTGGAATTCTAAAGTCACAAAATATTTTTTGTCAGGTCTTTTACTAGCTTGATTGGGTAGTCCATATATTCCATCTGTCATGTTCTGGACAGGATCATGTTGGTAGCAGGATGAGCAAAGTTGCCCAGATGTCCTTCTCTCCAGCCACATCCTCCATCTCTTCTGGTAATCTCGACGTCTTCCCAAGACAGATGGGATATATACACCTTCCAGCATGTTCTGGATCTGTTACAGATCCCATATAAACCAGCCAGTAACAAACAGAGCAACTTGATCTGGAATATAGAAACCAGGTCACCCTTCTGAAACCAGGTGAAGCTCATAAGGGAGCACCTGGGCCTTCACCTATTGGGCATGGTTTAGCTCAACATGATAAGACAAGACGGGGTTTCAATTATGTGGGCTAACCAGTCACAAGGGAGGCCCAAGTGTTTGGCCCATTGCCAGCTGGATGGTACTAAAACCGGTTGAATATCTTGGTGTGCCCCCCACCTCACCCCCGCTGTGCGTAACACACAAGCACAAGTTCCTTCCACTTCCTGGGCATATAAAATTTGTTATATTTGTGACTGCTTCAGACACCAAGGACCTCCTGCTTGGTTACCCAGTGAGATATTGAAACAGTTTTGGGTATGTTGTCCAATCAGTTGCAAAGTCTTTAACGGATATATGCAGAGGCTCATAGACAGCGAGTTACAAATGAATCTAACCACCTACCAATGACAATCATATGCAAATATTTTGTATTAGCAGTAAACATTGTGAGGAAAAAATGATACCACCCAGATTACATTATAATCAACAAATCTGCAAAATATTCAGTGCCAGTGTTTTTTAGTTGGATTACTCTTCAATATATATGCTTGGAAACTAAAGAGAGATCAGGTACAAAACTATTTTGCTAACAAAAGGGGTACATCATGGTCATCGAATGGATTACTGAAGGGCCATACCAGGCACAGGCCAGGGGTGGGGGGCTCCAGGGCCAGAGCCTTAGTATAAAGTGGGAGTTAACTATAATATATTACGCTAATATTTCTTGTTGGGAAGTCAATCAAATAACAACAAAATGACCATAAGGAGACGCAAAAGAGCACAAAGACACAAATTGATGCAAAACAACTACAAATAGATGCAAAATACACCACAAAGAAATGCAAGGGACCACAATAAGATGCAAAATGACTACAAACAACTACTCTGATTCATTTTTGTGTCTCTGAGAGTTCTGGTTGGCCTACAAAATGTTACTGAGACACAAAGCTAAGACAAAAGGACTACAAACGGATGGTTTGCATCTTTTTCACTCTGGGTTTCTTTCTCCTGTGTAGGAGGAGTGAGAGGCCTTATATCATGCCTCTATATCATGAAATTCAGTTTTTCTCCAAACAACACTCTTGATCATGACAATTCATTATATAAGTTAAAAAGAAATGCAGTTCGACATAATAGTTGGACTGAGACGCACCTTGTCAAGCAGTCTCAGCCACTCGGGTCTGAACACCAGTCTAAACAAACAGTCAAATACACCAAAGTTCATTTGAACTAATAGCCTTCTCTGATTCTTTTTTTCACTACTTCCTGATTGAAACACTTAAAGTAAACAAGTTTCTATTACAAAGAGTTGTCTGATTGTAGTTCATAGGAGGCTTGGTTACCTAGATTTGGGAAGAAAACTGAGATACTACATTACTCACTTTTATGTTGCTCATTTAACAGAAATCCTTTTCAAGAGTTTATTTTTGGCCTGGTTGTTTAATATTTATGTGTTTGATATTTTTACTAACTCCTGGCCAATTCTCCAATGGACCTCCACAATGTCAGCCATGGTTGCCAGACACTTTATGATGCAAATACAAAGCTTCTAAATGAACAGAGGGAGAAAATACTAAGAAAGTTTGAGTCACCTAATCAAACACATTTATAATACATGCATCACCGAGCATCCTTCCCATGCAGGTCTCCATGACGTGACAGATGTAGAAGTTGAGTGGTTTTACCCTCCTGGTTTGTTTGACTAAACTGTTACTGCTAAACTGAGAAAAGAGAAAAGAGGAGGAGGGAAAAAAAAAACAAAACAAAAAAAACAAGCATTCCTTGTTTTGCATCCAGACCTGTAGTTGACGACTTGCTCTGTTTCATTCCAAGCACTTGCTCACTTGATATTGTGATGTTTTCCTCCCATGTTTTTTTCACATCAGTGTTTGTGATCCATTTGTCTGTGTTTTTGGAGTAAACCAGCAAGAAGCCCATAACAATATAAAAGATTAAATTATCTTGTGAATGTTAAATTTGGGAGTTTCTTTTTTCTGTGCAATTTCCCCATTTCAATATGACAGAAAAACCTTTGTTCCAATCTGGCAAGAAAAAAGATTTCCCCACCCTTTGCCGAAATAGCTGGTCTTTTTTCGGAGGTTGTAGCAGTAATTTAGTGTTTTGTATGTTTAATGTGTTTTTAAAAATCCACAGATTGCTAAGAGATATATTTTATACTTATTTATTGTACAGACACAGTTGATCCAAATCTACAAGGGACATTTTTGAGTTGTAATGTTATTACTGTCCTGTATGTATACTGTATGTAAGAAACAATTATAGCTCCATTTTAAAAGATTTGTACCAGACACTCACAGCTTACATGCATATGACTCATATGGTATAGTTGGCTTGTTTTAACTGTACACCTATTGGATGTGTTGTATATGTGGCTTGGGCTTGTAAAGTGATGAAACTCCATGACTTTGAATTTCTTGAGGAGTTTTGTACAGAAATAAATGATGATGAACATTTTGTCGAATGTCACTGTGTCCCTGCCAGGACTAACAGAGCAACATACCGTGCATCGTCTTTAAAATACTGTGTATTATTCTGATATCTGAGTCACAAATCATTCAAACACAAAGTGTGGTTTCCACTATCATGTATACTCCCAGCAGCACGAGGTGGTCCCCGATCAGTATGACCAGGGTCTCCTTTTTTCAGTTTTCAGTGCACCGACAAATTATAGGCAAAAAAACATGCAAAAGAAGGAGGGAGAGAAAAAAACAAAATGTACAGAATAGGATAAAAACAGGAAGAAAACAACATAGATCATAAAGGAGTATTGTTGGGTGCTGTATCTAGAGGATTTTGACACCAACCTCAAACGTGCAAAGTTTTACTTCAATTCAATTCAATTTTATGTATATAGTGCCAATGCATAACAGTGGTTATCCTAGGGCACTTTTCATACAGAGCAGGTCTAGACCGGAGTCTTTATGGTTATATTTACAGACACCCAACATTCCCCCATGAGCAAGCACTTGGTGACAGCAGCAAGGAAAAACTCCCTTTTAACAGGTAGAAACCTTGAACAGAGCCTGACTCATGGTCTGTCCCGACCGGCTGGGTTGAGAGAGAAGGAGAGAGAGAGAGACAAAGAGAGAGAGAGTTGGGGGGGGGTTAGGAGGGTGGAAAGAGAACATAGCACAGTACAGGTACAACATAAAGATATATAACAATAATGAGACTAACAATAAAACTAATAATTATAATAATAAGGTGAATAGTAATAGTAATAAAACTAAATATAATAATAGTAATGATAATCATAGTAATTGAAGCAGTGGGTGTTGAGCAGGATCATGGGGGCAGTAGGTGGTTTGCAGTCACAGATCCAGACTCTGCAGCTCCAGAGGCAGAAATACCTGCAGAAAGTGACAGGAAGAGAGAGGAGAGAGACGAGAAAGAACGAAACTACGGGAGAGAGAAGGAGTCAAGTTAGTAATCAGCATTGATGGGATATGAATGCATTCAGATGGAGAGGAAGAGGAGGAGAGAGGAGCTCAGTGCATCATGGGAAGTCCCCGGCAGTCCAGGCCGATAACAGCATAACTATGAGATGGTTCAAGCCAAGCCTCAGCCAGCCCTAAGTGTAAGCTTTATCAAAAAGGAAGGTTTTATGCCTACTCTTAAACATTGAGAGGGTGTCTGCCTCCGGGACGAAAACTGGAAGATGGTTCCACAGTAGAGGAGCCTGATAACTGAAGGCTCTGCCTCCCATTCTACTTTTGCAGACTCTAGGAACCACAATTAAGCCTGCGTTCTGGGAGTGCAGTGTTCTACTGGGGTAGTAAGGTGCTATCCGCTCTTTCAGACATGATGGTGCCTGACCTGTAAGGGCTTTGTAGGTGAGGAGGAGGATTTTAAATTCTATTCTGGATTTTACAGGGAGCCAATGCAGATAAAGTAACACATGAGAAATGTGATCTCTTTTTCTAGTTCCTGTCAGTACTCACGCTGCAGCATTCTGGATCAGCTGGAGAGTATTTAAAGATTTGTTGGGACAGCCTAATATAAAGGACTTACAATAATCCAGCCTAGAAGTAACAAAAGCATGGACTAGTCTTTCTGCATGTTTTTGAGACAGGGTGTGCCTGATTTTTGCAATGTTACGTAGGTGAAAAAAGCCAGTCCTTGAAGTTTGTTTTATGTGGGAGTTAAGAACATATCCTGATCAAAGAGAAGTCCGAGATTCCTTACAGTGGTGCTGGAGGCCAGGGCAAAGCCATCTAGAGTAACTATATCATTAGATAATGTGTTTCTGAAGTTTTTGGAGCCAAGTACATACTTGTCCTCTAGTATCGCTATGAGACTATTTTTCTAAGTGGGCCCTCCTTTTGTTCATCTTGTGCACAAGGACGCACATGCACTGATTAACAAGTGGCAGTAAAGGCATATTCACATTACAGCGGAAAAACAAGGGTTTTGTGCCGCAGTGTATACCACTCTAGAACTGCCATTGGCACTGTATTAAACGGCACCATTTTCGCTGCAGTGACTTAGCATCTTACCATGTTTTTCTAATAAACCTGGCAGCAGCATCTGCATGCTGATATTTTGCCAAGCAAATATCTTTTTGTCTTGTCTGATATGAGACCAATTTGTCATGTACAGTTCTGGAAATTCAGAAAAACAAGTAATTCATCTTTCATCCATCTTCAAACAGTGGTCAACAGCGAGTGGCTGTGGTCAGGGTTGCTTGGATCAAAGTTCTAAAAATTTGAACACAACCCCTCAACCCCACCCCATGGACCTTTGCACAATGCATCACATACACAGTAATTTGGAGGCATGCGCAAAAGCTGTTATAACACATCAAGATATGCTGTAATGGACAGCAAAGGAAGGAAAGAATTAGACAATGCAATATGCATGGTTTATACCACTACAGGGACACGTACAGTATTTTTTTCTTCACTACTTAACATGGCTCTTGGCACAGAATTGCCTCATGATTCCCTCTAGTGCCATGTGAATATGTGGGACTTCATATCTTGTCACCATCCTCTCTGAATTTCCTCCCTCGATGAACTGTAGTTTGTACTGGTCTCTCTGGTTGTTACCAATGTGCACTGAATATTATTTATAATAATATACCTGAGATGATGATATTTACTGAAAAATGTCTGTCAATTGCCTCAATCGGAGCCACACAATATGGGACCATGAGTCAGCAGGACTCAAGATGTTTCCACTATCCAGCACTCACATTTGTCTAAAATACCCCTTTGTGGAACAGGAATCATTTCACATGTTTGGTTTATCATGGGGACATTAACTGTTTTCAGACTTACACACAAAACGATGCTCCCCTGCCCTCAGATTGGTCAAACCTCAGATTACAGTGCTATGTGTTTGATGTATTAGGAGTTCAATTCATCTGCTGTAACTCATTCTGGGCAAAAGGTCACCCTCTGTCATGGCTGCATGTAGAGATGCAATAGATAGTAATACAGTGTAAGAAATCTAGTTTTATACAAGACATCACCTAGGATATCTAACATATGTAATAGTGCTGAAATGATGTCTATGCTGGTTTTATGACCAATTTTGTAGGCCACTTAACTGATACGAATTTCGAAACAGTAACTGTTGTCTTTATGTGATGGGTCATCACATCCATATTATTAATGATAATTTCCAGAACTTTTCTTGTGTGCACATATCTTCTGAAGACACAAACCCAAATACGTACTCAAAACGTCATCAGGTTATCCAGTCATGTAAATTATACAGTATACTACATGGCCAAAAGTATGTGGTCACCCAAATATTTCACTCGTGATCAAGTCTGGGGTGAGTTTCACAAAAGCAATTTGCAAGCACTACTTATATGCAGATCGCAGATGGTGGCAGTTTTTCATTTCACAAATGACTGTCACTCACAAGTTTCAGATACATTTGTATGTCCTATAAAGTTCATGCTCATGATGTTTGTTTAGTAAGTAAAACCTGTTAAAATGAATGTGGGAGGATATAATCTCATGTTGACAAAAGCAGATTGTATGTTGCAAGCTTGGTGAAACCAGTCCCTGGCTTGCAGTCTTAGCTCCAGTTCATCCAAAAGGTTTTGGATGGGGTTGAGGTCGGGGCTCTGTGCAGACCAGTCAACACCAAACATCCAGACCAAACTAGGAAAAACATTTCTTCTGGATGTAGCTGTGTGCAATGGGGCACTGTCATGTTGAAACAGGAAAGGGACAAACTTAAACTGCTGCCAACTTTTGTCTAAAAGATTTCCCTTAATTGTAACCAAGGCCCCTGGCCCAAATAGTATGTAGGCTGGCCTGCAGTCACTTTTGACTGCACAGTGCATCATCATATTCAATTTTGTCTGTATTGTCCAATTCTATCTGCATGCTTCTCTCATGTAAATATATGATGATTTAGTCTGGGGAGTGAAGGGAAATGATGTTCAGCTGACTACACTGTATGCAGCATGTCAGCCATTACAGCAAATTCAACCTCTTAACTACACAGTGAGATATAGCAAGATTCTGAGCTACCATGTCCTCCCAACGGACTTACAGAAGACACATGCTTAAAACCTCAGCAAGGAAAGATAGCTCCTTCGATTGTATAAAAAAATGTTTATTTTCAGATTTAGTGAAAAATCAAACAGAAAATGTGGTTGCTATTTTTGTATCAAATCTTGAAGTGCTGCTGGACATGACCAATGTCTAAAAGTCCTGGACAGGAAGGTCTGATGAATTACACCATGTCTTTACCAGGAAAATCACTTCCTCTACTTAACATGGCTCTTGGCACAGAAAAAAAAAAAGTTTAATAATGCTTACCTTGAGTACCTTTCAAACAAGATGTGCATGCAGTGTTTTTCATTTGATGATAATCCAACAGAAAACTAAACTAGTCAGCACTGGTGTTACAACTGATTTTAAAGAGCTTGTTACCACTCTGTTCACTGCAACATGTTCTAGTGAGGGAGAGGTGGAAAAAAGACAATAAATCTCTGAGTAATGATTCCAGCTCAGCAGTCAAGGTTAATGTAATGAACAGGATTTACAGGAGTTCACTCATACCAACGACTCTGAAACACTGCATCTTCACATGGTCCTGTAGGCCCTCATAAGTTAACTGCTCACAGATCTTGGTCTTGAGAATAAGCATGCCTAGACCAGAAGAGAAAGGACCTGTGACTCCTCATCTCCCTCTGTGTTATTCCATCACAGCTCCTTTTTCGGATTGCTGGCATTGTTCCCCTCAAAGTCGGGTTTCTTGCTCTCTGTCTTCTTTTTGCTCTTCTTCTTGGCATTGACTTCATTCTGCTGGTTATATTTGGAATTGTCCTTCTTGGCAGCCTTCCCAGGGAACACCTGTCCCTCCACTGTGACGTCAATGCAGCGCTCCTGGGCCACAAGGAAGTCTTTGACCTCCCAGGCCAGACTACCATCCCGCAGCATGAAGATCACCCTGTTGGAACCCACCACAAACCTGCAGGAGGACATGTGGATCACACCAGGTACTGTTCATTACTATAGACTACCCTCCATTCTAATGTACTGTTGTTGTTTTTAGTGACTGTATGACAGCATAATTAATAAAAATGAATTGCTAAACTAAGCTATATATGATGTTCCAGTGACATGCAATGTTGGAATGAGAAGAGAGAAGAATACATGTGATATATTGTGATGTTATCTGCAATAGAATGTTGAAAATGGGAACGTTTCAACCTGATAACACCTAATAAGAGAGAGCAGTGATGAGTGGAAAAAGCCTTAGGATGTAGAACTTTTTATGTGCTATAATCAAATGAATAAGAGTTCCATAAGTTAGGATAACTGTATCTGATTGACAGTTGGCCTCTGCTTGTGCAATTTTTTAGAAGATGAATTATTTTGAAAACAAGGGATGAAATGGTCTGGAGGATTTTCCCTTTTCAGTTGTATATAAATTGTATCTTCACCATAAAAAGTACAAATTTCAAAAAACATCTCACGTAAATGTATTGGTTGGAATTTTAAGAAGAAATTGTAAGATGCTGAATTTCCTGAAATAAAGAGGCTGATATAGTGCAAGGACTCAACCATACTGTTATAATATGAGAAATAAATGTAGCTTAAAGAACAATAAAGAGTGTGAACCCTTTGTTTGCAAAAAAAGTTGGTTTCTTAATTATATCAGTGGATTCCATTAAATTCAGTCTAATTTTAACACACTGATAGACATCTTTTCATCTGCAAAGAAAACAATGGGCTGTGCTGATATCAGCTGTTCCAACAAGAAAGTTCAACTTTGGGGGAAAAAAGAAAGAATACACACAACAAATGGAAAGTAAAATCCATCAGTCTCTGACCAAGCAGTTCTAAAGAGCCAGCTCTTTAGAGGTGCAGTGATGGGGAGCAGTTAAGTTGGTTAACTATGACAGCTGCCTGCAGTGTGCCACAGACAGCATGCAGATGTCTTGCTAGCTGAGTACTCTTTACATACGTTTGCTGGCCCAAATTCCATTTTCACATTTTCATGTGTAAAAAAAATAAAGTAAATTAAAAAAAAAAAAAAAAAAAAAAAATCAGGACCTTATCCAAACCAGCCAAGTTAGTTGAAACAAAAGTCAAGTAAAAAGTAGAGCCCGGCCCACAATGGATTTTTGGGGTCAATGCCAATACCGCCTTCAGGGAATAAATAAATAGATAGATATATCGGCCGATATTCTTCATATTGTTTTATATATATATATTTTTATATATATATATATATGTTTGTTTGTTTATATATATATATATAAATAAATATAGATATAGATATATACACAATTGACGTCTAGACATTAATGGAACTGAATCCAGAGTATGACGTCACCTAAAAATACTCAGTGCTTCTGCTCCAGTCTTGAACAGATATTATATTTTCTACATACCACCAGATGTCACTGTACTCGCTGTGTTTAATGCTCCAAAGCTTCAAATATTTTTTCACTACAAACAGGGAGACGACTCTAAAACTTAATCGGGCTTTGCTCATGCATAACAACCACTTTTAGTTCTAATAGTTGATAACAGCACTAAAATTGTCAGTTGGTTAATTGGCTAGTCCACCTGACAGAAACTTCAACAACCATTAATTGCAGGCCAAGTTAATAAGAAATAAATCTACTCTCTTGAAAAGCACTTAAACAAAGTTCTTGTTAATGTTAAATGAGTGCACTGATTAAGTACCTCTGAACATCAAAGTTGGCATTGAAGAGGCTGCCCTGCCACAGGCCTGTGATCTCCTCTGTCTCTTTTTCAGTGGGATCCCCTGAAACTGTAGCAAAAACCATCAGAGTCCTGCCCTTTTTGGACATCTTGAGCAGCTCTTCTGGCTTAGAGGGGTCCACATTGTTGAAATCAATGGGAGGAGGAGACCTCTTGTGCTCTGGGAGGTCACCTTCCTCAATGTCATCATCCTCCTGTGGAACAAAAAGAAGAAATGTTGTACATCGAGTCATGAGAGGATAAAATGGCCAGGACATGATGAAACACTGGATAATACTTAAGTGCCTGAGTTCCACTGTCTCCCTCTTCATATGGATAAGATGCTGAGCCAAACCCCATTCTAAATATTGTGGAATACAGTTACCACAGCTGAGACATCGTGAAATACTGCATCACTCAGCAACTTTTCTACCGCATTATATAACAATCTTCAGCTTTGCATAAATACAATCCAATGGCAGAATGTACAGAGGTACATTTACTGCTTACTGTACTTGAATACAATCTCCATTTTACCATACTTCAACCCCACTACATTTTAGAGGCAAATATTCTACTTTGTACTTGATTACATTTACCTGATCATTATAATTATTTGTTACAGTGTACAGTTTTTTTTATTTTATATACACACCTGGTTACGCACAATTCCCAATACTGAGTTCATGTTTTCTCTTCACCAACATGCAGCCCTGCACAACAGTTAACCTCACTTCCAAAGTATACTATTGCAACCTAAACACTTCATAGATGTCTCAAGTTTGATTAATTTGACCTGAACTCTGATAGAACTTGTCTCCCTACAAGTCAACTTAATCACTTATAAAACAGTATAGTCAACCCTGTCTTCTGCATTTGACTACAAGTTCTAATCCACATCGCATCTTAGGTCCTATTGTAATGCAACTGTGTAGCTTAGGTTACAATATTAAAATGGAAATCAGCTGTTGTTGGGGGGTGGTCTTTGTTTATTTTTGTCTTTCTATCTCTTTGTAGCAAACTGATCTCTAACTTAATATGTGTTTTGTTAAATTTGAACTTAAAAATTTAAGTGTTTGAAAAAATAGTATGTAAATGTATGTGAAAATAAGGTTTTGCTGGTGATTTGAGTTTGAAAGATGTAGTCACTGAATACATTTTGTGTCAAATCAATAAAACGTTTTCTACAGCTCTGTCAACATAGACTGCTACTGTGCGGACTGTGTGAACAATTTTTAAGTTAATTCAGTACTGAGAAACGTGGTTGGATAGAAAAAAAATATTTAAAAATGCTGATAACACATTGATAAATCTGTAATAAATAGCCAATATTGAAATGTGCAATAATGTAACACTTACATAGGCCTTTTTCCTGCCCAAGTAGTCTTCTTTTGACACTTGAGTACAGGACATTTTGCTGACAGTGATTCTGTTCTTTTACTTGTGTAACATTTTGGATGTAAGACTATTAGACTGTAATACTGTAAGACAGTATTTTACTTTGTGGTATTGCTTTGTTAACTTATATAGGGGATACTTCTTCCACCAAAATCACAGCAAAGAGCAGAAATTAATAGTAAAGTAATAAGGCAGATTAACTGTAGCTATAGATAACGTTACGAGTTCCGAGTTTAGCTAATGGCTAAGCTAGTAGCTAATGTCTGCAGGCGTACTGAATGAAAACCTACGCGTTAACGTACCTCCCATTGTTCCAGGAGCCGTGCCATATCTGCATCATTGTAGTCTCGGATATCTTTCTTTTTCTTGGTCTTATCTTTCGTGTCAGTTGCTAAAATAAAAAGCAAATAAGTGCAGAGCAGGAGCACCGCGTATCTCCACCTGAAGTCGGACACCATGTTTACAGATGGTGTGTTCGGATTGGCTGTGGAGTCCGCCGGTCACAAGACAGGAGAGGCGTGTCAGAGCTGTTAAAAGCCCACCGGCGGCACGCACGCCATATGAGGCAATTTCAAAATAAAGCCAGAATTATTAAACCTTTTCTCTCTCGTTCCGCTTAAGTGGTGATTTTTATTTATTGTTAAAACATTAAAATGTCTCTAATACATTTTGCTCTCATTTTCTTTTACATTTTCCATCCATTTGGTGTTTAACGTATGTTTACACACATACAGTATGCCATGGATGAAAGCGCTTTAAAGGCTTTGTACCTGTACTTGTTTGAGTCTAGTGCCCACTCTAAACATGCTTGACTCTGTGTAGAGAATGTGAACCCAGTTCAGGCTCTCAATCGTATACTGATTGAACTCCCACACCCCATACCCTCAGAGCATCTCCCACAGAATACCACGAAGAGCATTTAAAACTTTCCTGGATGAGTTTAATGACTGATCTACCAAACAAATGTAGGTTGGTTTGTCAAATTCCCATGACCCTCTGATTTTCTCTGCAAGGATAAAAAGATTTTCCACTGTTCAACACCCCGGACAAAATCCTCATTGTTCCCCCTTAGTTTGACATTGTAAAATCCCCTTTACTCTGCTTTTTAGGACTTTTTAAGATGGATACTGATTTTTTTTTAAGTAAATGAGAACTTATACTGTCAACAAATCCCATGAGAGGATCATATCCAACAAGGTTTTAGTCCTTGCAGTCCATCACATCTTTCAGATCTATCTGACTTCCCTACCCTGTCTTGTGTGTCTCAGCCCCAAGGCCATTAGTCCCTACTGAAGGCATAAATCTTTAAAAATGGCTCTAAATTATAGTTTAGTTGAGAAGGAGATGGTTCAGTTATTAGGAGGAAATAGTGCATTTTGGTGTGTACTGTTTTCAATGGCAGATTAATCAACTTTTGGTGCTCTGAGTTTTTCCAGCAGCAGGATGTTGTATGTGGAATTAAGTCAAAATAAACTACAGTGTGTGTGTGTGTGTGTGTGTGTGTGTTCGTGGTAATAAAGGAACATGTCACCACGTGCAACAGTGTAGCCTACTGATGAGTTTTTAATAGTGTTTGGACAACAGTGGAGCTTTATGAGACAGAGGAAAATGAAACTGTGTATCAGGGTTGGGATATACAGACAATACTTGTTAGAAGCATCAGTTCATTGTTGGTCTGGATTTGCACATGGGATTTGCTAAGAAAAAAAATCATCAGACATATCCTTTAAATACAACTTTTAAGGTGTTGCAAATTCCTGATATTTCTATGCTGAACTGTTAGATCGTTCTATTTTTCTCTTTTATATAAATACAAATATAGTCACAAATCATAATAATAGAAATATGACCATTACCTGGAGTCAGGAAGGAGCCTCTGTAATGTTCAGAGGCAAGCGCAGTGGATGATAACATAAATGCCAGTATTAGACTAATACATTCTTACTGTAACTCTACCGATATGATCCCGAATTTATTGTTAATGGACCATTATTTTCCCACAGTCTGCATGTGGCTAGATTACTGAGACACTGTTAGCAAGCAGTGTGTGAAGGCCGGCAGAGTTCATTGGGTCACGGAGATCGGAGATCAGCCTAGCTGACACAAACTGTAGAGCTGTTTCCTCTCTGGCCGACTCCACCCAATGGCACTGTGCCCTGTGCAGCTGCAAGTCAGACTGAACGCACTCACATTCACTCACAGTGTGTTCATCACAACCTCCAATCAAGAACAAAAGAGGGGTTTTTTACCATTCAACATACCTAAGCTTCATCATTCTTTGTGTACAAAAAAATAATCTCCCTCTGAAAAAAAAAAACTATTGAATTTATTTATTTTTGTGTTGAAATGATTTTGGAAGAGACTAATATCACATTTTGGAACACATTTATTCAATAATTACTTTTTCATCCATGATTCCATGAAAGACAAAGATTATTCAGTGAATTACACACGCACACACATACACCCACACAAACTCACAATATCATATATTATATTGCACTATACATATAAAACATGCACCATTCCTGTAATGTTCCCCTAAAATTTCAGGTTGAGCCATATATTTCTGTATATCTGTGTATTAATCCATCCACAACAATCATATGACATATAATATAAACTTTCACATCATCTTCTAAAATGTAAATGTTTACTCTTTACATGAGTATTTCCGTTTTCTGCTACAGACCAATGGTCTGAACCCTAAACACATTTGGTTTATAATGATATAAAACAGAGAAAAGCAAAATATCCTCAAATTTCTGTCATATTAACTTGATAAATACCAATTAACTGCTTTAACTATTCAGCGGTGGTGTAGGCATTGTGAAAATGCAAGTGGTAGACAGTAACCAAGTACATTTACTCGAGTACTCCTGTGTAATTTTGTACTCCATGTGCCTATGAGAATGAGAAAAGTGAACGTCCCTCACAGGTTCAACAAATTAAGAGGAAAGTGAGAGAGATGTCAGTCAAGCACAGCCCTGAGAGGAGGTCTGATCACTCAAAATAAGTGACGCCTGTGATGAACGGGGATTTTTAAACGACCCCAGAGGTTAAAAAATAGCTCCACCTCAACCAGCACATCAACAATAATAATAATTCACAACTGAAAAAATATACAACACTCTGAAGTGGACAATTCTGCATAATCAGTACTTATGTATACTGTGATGATAAAACTTCTGTACTTATACTGAAGTAGAATTTTGAATGCAGGACTTTCCATTGGAACAGAATAAACTTTCATTGTGGTATTGCTAGTTTTTTTTTTTTTTAACCTTATTACTCCTTTACTTAAAACAAGGCTATGACTGTCTTTTTTTTTATATACTTACTCACACCTACTCAGAAAAATATCTTACACTGACGACTATTCATGAATATGATAATAAAATTCAACACAATTCCAAGGGGACATTTTGGTAACGGCGTCCTTAGCGAAAGTATTCAAGGGGCAGACGCAAACGCAATATTTTGGTTTTCACAGTCTTCCTCTCCCACAGTGGTCCCTTACATACAGCAGCGCCCCTCCCATACTGCAACTGCATTGGCTCCCTTTACCTCTAGCTTCGTCCCACCAACTTCCCCTTATGATTGGACACCGTCCACATCGGCGTTTGGTCATTGGGCGGCAACTGCGACGTCACTATTTTCGACAGCTATACGATTCACTTCTCGCCGCCCCAGAGAAAAGCGACAGTGATGTTACGGTGCTGTGCGGGGAGGGAAACATCAATGCCACTTCCCGAACACAGTGAATTTTTAAATGTGTGAGAGAGAATCGTCAGCTACCAACCGGAGCAAATATAAATATATATTTAACTATATTAAATCCCGCTTTATACAGTCATACAAATATCCTACACCATATCTTTCCAGATTGTTCTGATTTTAGCCGCTGTTTTCCCACCTAAACATGCAGCATAATGGCCTATCTGAGTTTGATGTTACCTTGCAAAAGAGCCAACCCTTCAAGAATGTGACACGTGAGCACGGAGTTTTTTCGTCAGCCTCGCTCTCTTCCTGTTCAGTCTGCTCGTCGCAGTGCCAGTCGCGTTGTCGTGTGGGGAGACGGCTGGAAGCAAGACTTTGCGTTTGTAGAATTGTTGCAGATGCATGGTGTGGTCCCGGGCGGGCGGTGTCAGGAAAATGTACCTCCCCCGACAGACACCGTCCCAAATATGGAGCAGGTGTATCATTTCACGGCCACAATTCGGACTTTTATTTTGGCTATTGGAAGACTTAAAGGAAACACGAGGTCACTCACAGCTGGGAGCTGGGTTTTTCTGGTTTACGATAACACCGGCGGTGGACGAGCGGGCTTTGATCGGGGCTCGGATTAGCGATATCAAATATGCCAGAGTAAACAATACAACATCCGTTTTAGCTGTCAAAATAAAACTTTTCATTACAAACACTAGCCAGAAATGGCCAACTGTGTTAAGTAACTGTAAGTGTTTACTTGAGTATTTCCATTTAATGCTACATCTTCTACACTTCATTTCAGAAGGAAAAATTGTACATTTTACTCAACTACAGTTTTTAGACACCTGTATTTAGTGGTTACTTTGTAGATTGAGATATTACAGACAAAATAGATAATCATTTTAGGGAATTATTACTTTTTTGGTATTGAATAAAATACCCAGCAGTGTATAGAGTAGCTGGTCATCTCGACCAGCTCATCGATGCAGTATATATATCATATATATAATATAATATAACACTTTGAAAGAGGCCATTCTTCCTTATGAATAGTTATATTTTTTATTCGTATCTCACTGATAATGCCTATGTAGTTTTACTTAAGCTTAATTTTGGATACGGGACTTTTACTTTTAATTGAGTATTTTTAAATAGTGAATTGCAACGTTTACTTAAGTACAAATTTTGAGCACCTCCTACATGACAGCAGTTTAAAGCTACACATAATTGTGACAGATCCGTCTTAAAATATAATTGCAAGAAAGGCTGTAGCCAGGATATAGGAAATAGTGTGGTACTGAGTCCCAACATCCCTCTGTAAGATTTTGACCAGGTTCAAAAAATAAAGTGTCAATTTAAAAAAAATTGATTTCTTACAACATTTTAGTAAATGTTATTGGTCACTTATATATTATATTAAATCTTAGTTCCGAACATGAAGGTCTCTTAAATGTTGTCTTATAAGCTTCTCACACTGTCTGATTTTGGTGGGGAAATACTAATTAATTCATCCATAGGCCTAAAACTAGAATAATTTATAGAGACGGAGAGCATTGTATTAATACTAGACTATAAAATATCTACCTAGTTATGCAACTTCTACCCCGCTATATTTTCATAACTACTCCATTCTGTTTTGAAATGTAGAATCTAAATTCTTCTCCAGGTTCCTAAAACCCCCAAAATTCCCCCAAAAGAAAATACAGAGGACATGAGCTCAGGGTCCTCAGCGGCAGCTGTAGCCCGGACTGCCAGCTTTTACTCTTTGGAGACAATAGCGCTGCTTTTTATTTTGAAGTCACCGGCATCCGGTCTCATTGTGGCTGGCTAGGCTAGCGGCTCACTTGACGCAGCAGGGATGTCTCATGGCAGAGCAGCAGCTAGTCCTGAAACTAAAAGCAGTCGTAAAACTCCTCGGAGCTCGTTGGCTACCGTGTAGCCAGAATTGTCCCCCGCGACGTCGGTTATGTGAAGTAACAGCCAGTTGACAGACATGGTGGAAAGTTAATTCTAAGCAAAAGGCTACTTGTGTTGTTCCGTTCCTACAACTTTGCTCAGTCCAGCAGCCGTTCAGCCGCGACCACACCCTCCTTGCTTCCTCATAGTACTCTAGCGGGAGCGCGCAGCACGACTTTGAATCTCTGGGAATAACGGCCGCTTCTTCCAGCTACGTTTACGGTTTCGTGACCGTGGAATCTGCCAGAACAAGTGAGTTAAATGTTCAAAGACCACCGACCGGCATGGATATGAGAAGCGACTCCCCACAGAGGATATGCGGGGCTACACACTCTCTGGTCCCGAGTTAAGACGCGGAGGAGGAGGTGGAGGGCGGATAGACGGACGATGTATATGGAGTCGAAGCGACCGGAGCAACTGCTAGCTTCTAACCCAGGGCTCTGTTTGAAAAAGAAGAGGTTGAAAGTGGATTGAGGGGTTTGTGTTTTTGGGCAGTCGCCCTTTCGGTGGATTTTACTTGGGAGGACTCATGAAACGATGGTGCTGGAGGGAAACACAAGTCTTCCCGCTATCCAGAAGAGCTGCCCGGGTGTTGCCCCGTTTGTATCCAGCATGAGTACGCCAGGCCGGTCAAACTCATTGGGAACAAGTCGGACAAGATCTCGGTGCTGTGTCAGGCTACTTGCTCCGATGCGAGTGGACTCAAAATGATATTCTATTGATTACAGGCAAAAAAAAAAAAAAGACTTAAAAGGCATCTACTAAACGTTGAGGTTATGTTTTCTTGGCTGCAGTCATAAAAGACCCCAAGAAAAGACATCTAACGATACAGAAATAGCACAGAGGCAGTTCAACAGATTTAATTCCAATTGGGAATGTGTTCTTTTGACATTATTTTCATACTTCTCCACCTGCACTTTGCCTTTTAGAAGGCACCTTGGTGGCACTGCAGCTTGTGTGTGATTTATTTTTTAATTCAGAAACCTGTGAATCTATTCCAAAAAAACCTGGGACTACCATGAGAATATTGACTTTTTAATGATGGGTTATGTTGTTCAGGGCATTTAAATTCATCTAAGTCATTTAGCATATAACTTATAACACTGATTAATCAGAAGTTGTGGATATTGTGATAAACTGTGTTACATGGTAAAATTACTTAAAACCAAGGCAGATAACTGAGAATATGCCGGATCATAGTCTAGATGTTTATTACAATATACTCAAGAGACACATTAATTAACAATGGGGATGTTATTCAAACATAAGTGAATGCAGTAATTGAGTTTTGCTTTTTCTACATGTTTACATTGAGAATACATGTCCTGTGTGTCAACATATTATGTACAGTTGATTATCTATACTCTGAAGGAATTTAAGGAAGACTGTTTGGCCAGTTGTTATTTAAAGTAGTTTGTACAAAGCAATGAGGTGAGGCTTATCTTGGAAATGTCTTAAATAGTACAATGCAGTGTGCAGCAGCAGAAAACTATAAATAACTGAACCCCTCCAGAAAAGCAGTTTGACCCCTACCCCCACCCCCAACCCTCCACACACACTCACTCCCCTCCTTATTATGGCTAGTGGTGGATCTGGCAAGTCAGCTAGCGAGGGATCATCCAGCACACCCAGTGGCAGTTTGCAGCAGAGGAAGCGTCTCTCCTCCATCTGTGACACATGTAAGGGCAAGATGCAGCTAGTGGCTGACCTCCTCCTGCTGTCCAGTGAGACCAGGCCGGTCATGACCTCTGAAGGTGTGGCGGTGGCCGACACCTTCGACCAATGCCGCGACACGGTCATCGCCAGGACTAAAGAACTCTCCATTCTCACCCACGACATCCAGAGCCAGCTCAACATGGGCCGCTTCACTGAGGTGGGGGACCGTCTCTTGGAGATGGCTGACCTTGTGGTGTCTTTGACTGAGTGCTCAACCCATGCCGCTTACTTGGCAGCTGTGGAGACAACTGGCTCCCAGCCCTGCCTGACAGGTTTGGTGGACCGATACAAGGTGACCCGCTGCAGGCACGAGGTGGAGCAGAGCTGCGGCGTCCTCCGAATCACACCCCTGCCAGACCTCACCCCCCAGCTCCTCCTCGAGCTCTCTCAAAACATCTCCACAAACCTCAAGACTCTGACGGACATCTCGTCGCTGGCCAGTGAGAGGTCCAGGGACCGCTTTGCAAAAGAGCAGTTCAAACTGAGCGTCAAGAGCATGAGCACGAGCGGCACAGCCTTCCTAGCATGTGTTAAAGAGGTGAAAACCCAGCCCAGTGAACTGACCAGGAACCGCTGTGTCCTTTTTAGTGCCGCCCTGGTCCAGGCTGTCAGCGCCCTGGTTGGGTTCGCCACAGAGCCTCAGTTCCTGGGAAGAGCTGCGAGTATCTCCACTGAAGGGAAGGGGGTACAGACTGCAGTTTTAGGGGGTGCCATGAGTGTGGTTTCAGCCTGTGTTCTCCTCACTCAGGGCCTCAGGGACGTTGCCCAGCATCCCGAGAGCAGCTCCAAAATGGCAGACTACCGGGAGCGTCTGCGTAACTCGGCGTGTGCTGTGTCAGATGGCTGCACACTGCTCACTCAGGCACTCAGAGAACGCTCCTCTCCGAGGACTCTGCCGCCAGTCAACTCTCATTCTGTGAATTAGTTTAGGAAGAGGCAACATGATCTCCAGTCCCCTCTGTCCTATTCTGATGTACCAAAGAGACTCATTTGGGTTGTCCCTGTTCATCAGGTTTAGAGTCAAGAGTAACATCAGAAGAAGGCTGTCTGTGGGTCTGTCCATGTGGTTGAGGTGGGTTAGTCTGCAAAGGAGCAGTAAACAACTGCTACAGGGTTTTGTGTCACGCTGGATGTGACTCAAACCTTGTTAGAAATGGACCACTTGACCAATCCAAGCCTGACCCAGCCTTACCTGACAGTGCACTCTCACCAACAGACAGCAGCCTTCAAACCTGAAAAGTTTACCTCAGTTTTCAACTCTGGTGAAAACACCCGCCTTGATGATGGATGTAGCCTCGCTGTGTGAACCTATGGTTGGCTGATCTGCTCAATTACATGTGCTTTGTGAGATTGGAAAGAGTGATCTGAGTGTCTCAGTGGTTGTTTTTTGTTTTTGTTTTGTTTTTTGTTTTTTTTTCCAACATGTGTGAATTCTTAATTGGTAAAAAAGCTGCTGTGAGTGTGTGCCATAGGTTTTACACTATTTACCAGACTTCGCATAGTATTTTAAAGTGTTTTGATCATGCATGTAATGGAGTATTTATTTCAACTATTAAAAATGTTGTTTCTGAGATGATGTTGTAATAACGTGCTTTGAAAAGCCAAATTGATTTAAAGGATCTATTCATCCCAAATAAGAAAAGAACATTCTTTGTTACCCCTCGTGGTATCTGGCCACGATGATTGTTTACTTTCATTGGTCTAGGTTTTGAGATATCTGTCTCTGAGAATTCTGCTTCCTTCCCAATATAATGGAGGTAAATGAACTGACAAGAGACACTGAAAATACCACTTTTTTAATAAGGCATCCTGTGTAAATCGGTATAAATGGTTTTATAAGATGACTTTATTGATGACTTTATTAATGGTTAATAAAACAAAGCTTTGTAGATGACTTACAAGCTGTTAATAAGAAAGACTTTGACAGGTTTTGAAACATCCTGTTAGTCCTCTAAGTGATCAAGTAGTCTATAGACTGGATTTTTTTTACAAAAACCCTAACATTGCTATTTATAACTTATAAGTAATGTATAAAGCATGAATAAGTGATGTATTTACCATCAATAAAATCTTAAGTTCCAAATTATAAACCTTTTATACAGCATGCCTCATCAGGAAGTGATACCAAAAATGAATCAACGAAAAGTCTTTAAATAATAATACACAACTTCTTAATTCTGTTCAAGATAATATTTTTTAATTTTGCAATAATTTTGTATATTTTTTGTGTTAAAATAAAAAAAAAATACATATATTATTATCTATCAGGATTTTGGGGGCTCTGTAATTTCCAGAAACAGGGTTCCTAGGTAATCCACAGAACACGTTTTCAGCAGTCTTAATTTTCTTCGGTAAAAGGGTTGGTCAAATGAAAACTATTAAGAGCTGCTGATTCACCTCCATTACATTAGCGTTGAGGCAGAAAGGCGGTTGGAGACGGTTATCTTGAAAATTGGACAAATAAAAACTAAACTACACTCTTATAAACAAATGTTTTGGCTCAAAAAAATGCCAGCTATTACAATTTACGGTGAAATTGTGTTGAACCAACTAAGGACATTAAGTAAGGTAAATGAGCTTTTGAATGAATGAGCTACATTCAGTGGTATTATCGATTACCATGTACTTAATAATTGCCAGCATAAACACAAGATTTTAAGGGTATTAAGCATAAAAATGATTTTTTTTAACTTGTTTTTTCATTTATATTTAAAATGAAGTTACATGCTATGTGTTTAGTTAGTATTACTTAAATGCAAATAATTTCAAGCTGGTTTAACTTAAAATTAAGTTGCCTGCTGATTTAAAAATGGGAGTTAACTGAACTTAGGTTACATCCTTAGTTCAAAGTCACTTTATAAGTTTCTAAAATGTACAACTAAATGAATTAAATTAACTGAACTTGAGAAAACAAGTTGAATAAACTTAACATGCAGGTATTAGGCTGACACAATAACTGGTCAGTCATGCTGATTAATGTTTCAGACATTTACTTTCCTGGGGGACTGAATTGGATACTATCCTCCATCACGGTTTGTGATGTTTTCATTGATATAAGAAGAAACAACCATGGCTTACTTCAACATGTATTAGTATAAGTTTTCGCCATTAATGTTATTTTCAAACAGAAATAGAAGTGTCTCTGAAGAATTTTTACTCTCAAACAGTGCATACTAGGAAGTTCTGCTAATATGCTGATGTTTCTTTAGAAACTTAACAAGTTTGGTGAACTTTAAGCAGTTAATTTGTTCCTCTTATCATTTCAAGTCAAAAGACTTCGGGTCAGAACAACTGTAGTTATAACTTCTAAAGTTGTCTGAAATTTAAAACTAGATTTTTTAAACACTTACAGTGTATCAACACAATGTTTTTAAGTTAACCTGTAAAAAAAATCAAGTTGATGCACCCAGTTGTTTTATTTGCACCTGGTAATCCATTGTTACAATCTTTTCTCATCATTATTCAGTGAGTTGACCTTTGTAAAATAAGTTAAGGAAACAAATGTCAGGCCATTAACCTAATTGAAAACATAAGACATGCTTACAAACATCATGAAATAGAAGCAGTAGAGTGGCAAGAAAAAGTCAGTGAACCCTTTGGAATGACCTGGATTTCTGCATTGGTCATAAAATGTGATCGAATCTTCATCTAAGTCACAAGTATATTCAAAGACAATGTGCTAAAGCTAATAACACAAAAAAAATTATAATCTTTCATGTCTTTATTGAACACACCCATTGAACCTTCACACTGCTGGTGGAAACAGTGAGTGAACCCTTGGATTTAATAACTAGTCGAACCTCCGTTGTCATCAATAACCTCAAACGAGCTTTCAGTAGTTGTAGATCAGACCTGCACAACCTTCAGGATGAATTTTGGACCATGCTTCCTAAAGAACTGCCTCAGCTCAGCCATATTCTTAGGCTGAGCTGAGTGGCCTCTGACTGGGCCACTCCAGAAGGTGGATTTTCTTTGAAGTCATTCTGTAGCAGATTTACTTTGATATTTAGGGTCATTGTCCTGCTGCATCACCCAGTTTCTACTGAGCTTCAGATGGCAGACAGCCACCCTGACATTATCCTATGAGATAAATGAATAAACTTGGGAATTCATTTCCCCCTCAATGATGACAAGCTGTCCAGGCCCAGAGGAAGCAAAGCAGCCCCAAATCATGATGCTCCCTCCATTGTACTTCACTGTTGGGATGATGTTTTCATGTTGGTATGCAGTGCTCTTTTTACAACAGCTGTAGTGCTGCATGCCAAATAATTCAACTTTAGTTTTTTCAGTCCACGCAACATTTTCCCAGTACTGTTGTGGAGTGTCAAGCTGCTCTTTGGCAAACTTCAGGTGTGCAGTGATATTTTTGTTTTGGAAAACAGCAGCTTCCTAGTCCTGTCCTGCCATGGACACCATGCTCTATGCACCACGACTTGCGTATGGTAGACTCATGAAATAGAGATGTTAACCAGCTCCAATGATTCCTTTAAGCCTTTAGCTGTTTCTCTTTTTTTTCATTTTTACGTCACAGATCATTCTGCATTGCACCATTGGAGTGATCTTAGTTGGGCACCCACTTCCAGGGAGAGTAGCTACAGAACTAAGTCATCTCCATTTATAGAAAGTTCATCTGCCTGTGGACTGATGAATATCTAAACTTTTTGAGATTAGTTTGTAACCCTTTCCAGCTTAATTCAAATCAACAATTTTTGATCCTAAGTCTTCTGAGATCTATAGTATTTTTTGTGAAGCATTAGTTTACATCAACAGATGTTTCCTGTGAATAACAACCTCAAAAATGTTTGAGTGTTTGTTATAAGTCAAAGTAGCTCTAACTCTCACCTCCAATCAATTGTGTGTTATTAGTTAAAATAGATTGTTTGTGCATAATTGTAACTAAAATGAGGATCTGAACATATTTTAAGACAAACCTATACATAAATGTGGATAAGTCAAAAGGGTTAAGTTACTTTTTCTTGCCTCTCTATGTACAAATACAGTCACTAATGAAGGTGCCTTTCAACACTTTCCTATCAAGAGCTTCCTCAAACTCTTTCATTACCTTGTGGAACAAATTTAAAGATAGGTTAGAGCCTTAATAGATAGACAAACAAGTTGTATAAATGCCCATGAGACAAAACAATTGTAATATATTCACAGTTAATTCAAGTTAGTTATCGAACCTTAAGAAGTATGTCCATAAAGTGCCACGATGTAGCTCCACACCCGCAATGAGACATACTGTAGGAGATCCATTTCACCTAAAATGTTAATGTTATTTGTCTTTACAGCTTTGAGTGCACACAGATCAGATTTAACTTCCTAAAATGAGTAAACAGAATTCAAATGAACAAACTCTTAAACCTTTAGAATACACATTGTAGGGTACTGGTAGATAAAATTAAAAAGAAATGTATGTAACTGGTTTCTCTAGGTTATGTTAGCTACAACATTACAAATTTTTACTTCTTCCACCATCAGTGTGAGAAGGTGTAGCTTAACATTTCTGTGACCGTTGTAGAGGCAAAGGTGTCTCTTTGGTCGCAAGAAATAGTTTGAAAATGAAATGTCGCTCACCTTAAGTGTGTTCATGAAATGTCCACTGTATCTGTGCACAGTCTCTGTTCAATTTTTCCGGGCATGTTAAATGGATGTCATCAAGTCATCAGACCAATTCCATTCAGTTACTACTTTCATTTCTTATTGATGAACAAAGAAATTGCAATTGAACATAGTTAAAATTATAAATTGTAGTAATTAGCCATATTATTGTGTCAACACAAATCATTAGACTTATGTTTGCAATTGAAAACTTTTAACTAAATCCCTGAATTTGAATTTTTTACTCCACAACAATGCATTTAATTAGTTAATGATATTAGGTCCCATGAATTACTTGTGAGTGTGTATTCGTGGCTAGATACCACTAGAGGAAAGACAGTAAATAATGTATGTGCATTTTTGTTATTTGGGTGAACTGACCCTTTAAGACAAAGTGATCTAAGAAAGTTCTGTCTTGTTCTTGATTATGCTGCGGTAATTAAGTCAGGGTAGATTGTGATGAAGAAATGGTACGGTAGCAACATACACCAATCAGCCACAACATGGAAACCAGTTAAAAGTAAAAGGACTCATTATCCAGGATTTTTGTTCCTGTAAATATTATATTGTTAGATTATGTTATTGGATTATTATTACTGATGCATTGATGTGTAAGTAGCATTTTACTGTAGCAGGTAGAAATAGAGCTAATTTTACCAACTTGAGACTCGAAGATAGTTCTTCAACAACACAACATTTAATAAGTTTATTACAGGTTTTGTGTGTAAAATCTTTTTCAATAAAGGAACTAGTAACTATAGTTGTCAAGTTAAGGTAGTGGAGTAAAAAGTACAATGTTTTCCTCTGAAATGTAGATTAGTAGAAGAATGAAGTATCATAAAATGGAAATACTAAAGTAAAGTACAAGCACACTGACACTGTAATCAAGTACAGTACTGAACTACATTATGGTTACTTTCCCACCACTGGCATCTTGTACAATATCTAGTGCTGAAACAAGTGGTCAGTTAATTGACTAGTTGATCAACAAAACATTTATTAAAATTCTTATAATTAATTAATTAATTGCAGTCAATCAAGCAAAAATGTTTACAATTTGTTGGTTTCAGCTTCTCAAATGTGAAGATTTACTGTGTTTTTCTGTTTTATATCATAGTAAATTGACTATGTGTGGGATTTGGCTGTTAATCGGAGAACTAAGACAGTGGAAGACCTCACCCTGGGCTCTGGGAAATAGCAACAGACATTTTTTGTACCATTTTCTGAGACTTAATGATTAATTGATTCATCCAAAAAAGTAGGAATTGAGAGGTTCTTAGACAATGAAAAAAGATCATTAGTTGCTGCCCTAGTCTACACATTCTGGTTGTTACGTGTTTAAGAGAGTCCATGCCTTAGATAAGCCTGGTTTTCATGCCCCTTTCATAGAATTTGAAGTGTGTTGTTCAAACTAGTTTAAACCAAATTTTATGGATATAGTGTCATATTGTAAGTGCAAAGTCATACGTTATAAAAATGGGAATCTTACCCATTACTATGTGTTATTCCACATGAATTGAATGCAGCGTTAGTCTTGCCCTCACACATCCTAGTACAAGGAGCAGCATCCTGTGTTCTATTGCCCTGCCCTTTCCAGTTCAACCCAGGTCACGCTCTTTCTTCTGGAGTAAAGCGGTCGGAAGATTTGGATTGTAGCGATCTCACAGAACCCAAATTCTCTTTTAATGAAATGTATTATATAGGGGGGCCCTTGCTGTAGCATTTGAAGTTGGATCTGAGCTGAATTCTTTTATAACACAATGCAGGTAACCTTGATATGACTCTGGAGAGGGTTTGTCAAGTTCTGCATCTTGGGTGGAAATGAGTTTTGCATTTCAGCCTCACACAGATAAACTAACTAAACAAATGTCTCAACTTTGAGTGTGAATGTCAGCTCAAAATGAAACTGCTCAATTCAACTCTCAGAGGAAAAGAGGTCTCAGAATAATTTACCAGTTATTTTTTGATGATTTCTGATCAGTTTACTTCTTTAATTTATACAAACAGCATTGGCATGAGAGGAGAGATCAAGAGATGATGTTCGTACACAGCAGGCCACTTCCAAATTTAGAATAAAAAATACACATAGAGTAAATACAAATAAAATAACGAATAAATGGAGGAATAAGGAATAAAAGTCACAAAAATAAACAGCGGTGTAAAGTAGTGTACATGCCATGGACAGATTAATTTTTGATGACATTATATAGTAAATTAATTCCACACTCAGAAAGCGGACACTCAAATGAAATGGAATAAATATAGTGCACTATATAGTGAATAGGTGGTGAATTAAGACACCTTTTGCTGTAGGTGAAGTCTGTGGAGAAAAGAGGGGTATGTACTGACCTAAACAATGTTACCTTGAATCAAATAATAATAAACCATGGGACAATATAGAGATAATAAACAAGACACATTCATTAAACTGTGTTTACTGAGCTTTCACATTGACATCACAATTTTGATACTAAGAGGATAATTTTGGTTTGACAACTAAGCAAACTTCATCTATCTTCCTGAACAGATGAAGTTTGCTTTGTTGACAGCTTCTGAAAATGCTTGTAATTGGACCATGAGTTAAGATTTTTTAACTACTGTTTCTAAGGTCAAGAGTGAACTATCATGCTCAAGATGAATATGCATTTTTCCAGATTCCAATCATAATATTTAATGAAAGCTAATGAAATGTTAATACCACTTTGCAACTCTCTCCCTTTCCGCATTGGAATCTTCTCACTGTTGTGCAATAAGAAGATTCTTCCAGTTGATTTAAAAATGCCTCGTGAATACCAAATGAAGTGAGATGAAATTGCTTACAATCTTCCTGTCACAATATGATAAGTACTAAAAACAATAAAATAAAATTGGTGTTGAGTCTAACAGCTTAAAATAAACGGACTAAAAAGTTTGGATTGCAATGACAAATATTGCTCCCTGCATGCATTAACTGTATTAGAGTAACTAACCCTAATTTAAACTATACACTATAACAGTGTTAAATAGTTATGTGCAACTTGTAAATTCATTGCTTTAGCCTTTTTGTGGCATGACACAAAGCTGTCAGGCCAAGTATTTTTCAGCCTTCCTGACGGCACTTGGTTAAGCCAAAACTGTTGGCCCACAACAGGAAACCTATAGCCTGTGCTATCAGGAGTGGCTTCCTTCACACGACATAATGCTGAAGTCATAATTTCAGGCAAGGTTTCGCCCATTTCCTGCTGCAAGAGGGAAACACTTGCCTATCCTTTTCCCCAGGGGAGCACTGACGACACCCACCTCTGAGGAGAAGGAAGCTGCCAGTGAGTGGAGGCTGGAGCATTTAGTCTGATTCACATACACACACACAAACACACACACACACACACACACACACATCACCACACACACACATAGACATGCTGACCTGGTTTGGCTGCAGCTGTACCATAGCTCAAGTTCTTTTTTTTGGAGCAGTTTTTGACAGGAAAACAAATACACCCTTTGATAGATAATCTGTTCTGGGATATTCAGTTTAAGTGTACCAGCATTCAGGTATATTAATGTGGATTTTATTTTTAATGCCCAGGTTTGACACTACACAAGGTGGATGCCCTTTCTGTTTACCAGGCAGGTTAGCAGATTAGGTTTCCAGGTGTACTGTAGTAACCTGAGAAGAGTAAATGGATCCTGTGTGCATTATTTATGTGTTTGTCTGATTAACTGACAGTGCTATTGCTCTAACAGATGGAATGCTACAAAGACAAGAAAGACAGAATGTCTTGCAACTCTGCTGTTATCTTGTCCTACTTCAAATTCTTGGATGAGCAAAATCAATAATAACAATAAACCAACAAGACTCTTCTGAGTTTTAGCAATAAATGACCTGTAACCCTAAGGAGAGAAACGTTTTCTCAACCTTTTCTGTGTGACGCCATATTTAGTCACACAGTTTTCATTATCCTCAATGAATTTAGAAACAAGCTCACTCATTTTATGTATTACTGTTCACATTTGGACCTGTAATCTACACTATTTACTTTTCACCATTACACAGTGGCAGCACGGCCATAGCCAAGATTTTAGATATAACGAGTTCATAAGTCCAAGTTTCCCCCAACACATCTGCCCCTTCCAAAAAAACTTTTCATTAGATGACAAAAGTACAGTCTCTAAATTGTTTTATGTACTTGCCTTTGTCATATTTGTCAGGTTTTGTTCTGTTCAACAATATTTTCTGTATCACTACTGCTATCGCTACATGAGCTTGTAGATATGTAGACATGCCTCGTGCATCTCTCGCTCCCTCTCTTTGCGAGGGAGAGAGAAAGAGGTGGGCGATTCGGCTATGACCGCTAACCTACTAACAGCCTACTGAAAAAAAGTCTCATTGCTTGGTGAGAAATTGGGGCCTTTGTAGCATAGCCAACACCTCACAGTTCAGTACTGCGGCCCTGATCAAATTAGCTTCCTGCATAGCTTCCTGGCGAATAAAGGAGCATTCTCTGCTCAGTCTCCATTGTCTTAAATTAATGTATTTATTCTGGACCCAGGAAACAGACTCTACACATGAGACACAGTATGGAATCTTCTAAACAATTCCTTCCACCACCAGCCTATTATACCAAACTGCAATGAAGACAAAGTCAACGACAGTCTCTTCTCTGAATAACAAATTCTATTAAGAATAGTTAACATTAATCATATCTCAAACAATGAGAGACTACAGTCTTCAAACAGGAAAGTCTGGCATCAAAGGTTACAATGACCCTTATGAGTTATTACAAAGCCAGTTTAACAGTGATTCAGCAATTTCACATATACATTTCGGTAGCGCCCAAAGCATAACACTATGAAAACAGAAAATAGATAGAAAAATAGATAAATGTGCCACTGACAGAAGCTAAAGTCACCTGTACACAGCCTACACACATGGTTAAAAATAGCAAACCTACAATTGGATTTTTGGATTTTTATTTATTTCTCACAATGCACTCAGTTTTTACAGTGCATTGTGACAGACAATTGACAAACAAATCTCTTTATCAGAGCCTTGATAAGACAACAGGCTGACCATCACTGTAATATTACTGGCTACTGAGAATAATCATGTAGTCACTGTTGAGTACCCACTATGTGGGTCAATCTTTCTATGACAGGATAAACAAACAAGTTGGATAAAGTCAAGAATGACAGAGAAATATAAGTTAATGTACAAAAAAATTAAATATGAAATATTATAGTAAGTAAAGTAAAGCTCACAGTAACATTACTACACTGCCACATCTGAATAGGAATATTATTATATAGCGCTTGAAATTAAAAAGTAACTGAGCCACAGTGTTCATTGTGACATCACAACTATTGTGGAAGCCAATCGTGGTCCAATATGCAACTTAGACAGGGGATGATGTGAAACCCTGAAACCTCCAGTGCAAAGACATTACTGAGGACGGACTTCTCAGTGCAGAAGATGACATCTTATCCCAAAACTTTTGAAATTTAAAATATTTTCATATTCATGGATGTGGGATTTTTCAGTGAGAAAATATTGATTACATGCTATTTTTTTAAATCATTTTTAACAAGATCATTTTTGTTGAAAAACCATATCAGACACAAATTATTATTAGAAGCACATTATTTCTACATGTCTTAACACCAGTCTGGACGGGGTCTTTAATATATAATCACTGTAAAGAGTTGTGTTGAGCAACTTAACACTTAGTTGGACATCTTTCCCATAGTGCACTCAGTGAAGGCATTCAGATGACAACCCCCCCAGCAGATATTGTTGTGAACAGTGATGGGAGGTGATGCTTCAATGTTATTGCAGGTGAAGGAACTAAACAGTTGTTCCTCAGCCTTGACATCTGCTCTATTTTACTGAAAACACCCTCTGTTCAAATTCAGCTGCAGAATGTGGAAACTTGGCTGTCTCTCAAGTGCACTTTTAATTCCAGGCCTAGCCCTTCTTTGGTTCCTGAAACAGTACAAGACTGACCTTTGACCTAAGCCACGTTGAGACCCTCTTTTTCTTTTGGACCTGCCTGCAGGGAAGAGATGGTCGGCTGGATGCTTTCACACCCACACACTGACCGTTGAGCCACAATGATTTCGAGATCTTTTTTGGATTCAGAGTAGTTGGAGCGCTTGCTTCTGATGCGGAGACACTATACACATTGTTAACACAGGCCCATTCCCCAACTCACAGCACACACTTCATATCCTGTCCCTACCCCACCCTGCTTGCTATTGTCCTCACACACAAACACAAACATTAAACTGGGCTGTACCTCAGTCCACCTCTGCAGTCAATGTTTTGACTTTATCAGGAATCACCTCATCCCTCCATACTGTGGGAAAGTGTGTGTGAGAAGTGTGTGTGTGTGTGTGTGTGTGTGTGTGTGTGTGTGTGTGTGTGTGTGTGTGTGTGTGTGTGTGTGTGTGTGTGTGTGTGTGTGTGTGTGTGTGTGTGTGTTATTGATTTCCCTCTGATGTGAGCAGAGTTCACATATCCTGTTCCTACCAGGAGGAGAGGCAGAGGGTTATTTTGTACCCTAATTTCCTCTTGTCTTAAAGCCAGGTGGAGGGTTGGTGATATCACAGCCATTAGAGTGTGAAAACAAGATATCAGAGCTTGATGAAAGTCTTCAGCTCCCTCTGCTTTTCTTTCTTGCTGCTAACTTAGTCAAAGAACAAGACTAAGAATCTAAGGCTTACCCTGGTGGCTACGTAAGGCTGTTAATAGGCACATTGGTGTTCATGTAAATACTAATGTCAGCATGCTAACATTTGCTAATTAGCAGCTGAGGCTGAGTCAGTTTTGCAGGTATTTAGCTATAAAGCAAAGTATTGGACAAGATGACTTTTTGACCCGATGATGCTGCTAGATAAAAGGTCAGGGGATAACCAGATTTGTTGCAGTTCATCAAAGAATTCAGAAAAAGTAGCACATCCTCAGAGCAGTCAATATCTGTGCAGTCTCATGTTTTATTAGAATATTATTACTGACATAGGCAAGAGGCCTTCCTCAGAGCTGCAAGTCACTTATACAAGACAGCAAACCATTTTTGATGACAGACATTTTGACTTGTCAAAGCAGTAAAAGCACAGGTGTAAGTTACATACATTAACATTAACATTAGCAATGGCTTCTTTCCATTTAGGTGAGCCAGTTCCACTACTCTGGTATTGTGCACGCTCACTGACATGGCTTACTGGGACACTTAATGAAGTGGAGCCATTGTCATTGTCATATTTTACACCTGTGCTTTCCCCGCTTTGACAAGTCAAAATGTCTGCGACAATAGGCTTTTTTCACAGCAAACATTTTGACTTGTCATAATAGGAAAAGCACAGGTGTTACAATAACATTGACAAGTTCTATTCAAGTGTCCCAGTAAGCCATGACAGTTTGACAGTGAGCCAACATGATCAATACCAAAACCCTGGAACTGTAACAGCATTTCATTTTATTATTCACACTTTTATTTAATGTGACATATTAAAATATCTTCTATTAAAAAGGCCTGTTTCATGTAGGTGTAAAACAGACAATAGCCAGATGGTTGGCTGTGTTTGGCTTCTATGTAATGCCTACCCAATGCAGTCCATAAGTCCTGTTCCAATGGCTGTTTTTTGCTCTGAAATACAGATACTCTGTTTTAGTTTGTCCTGTACAGATCTTTTTACCAGGGCACATAAACATGTAGACTACATTTTCAGAGTTACAATGAACTGTCCCATAGGAAACTATTAATACGTTAGTGGATGTTTAAATCTCTTGAATGTATCTTTACATTACGCTCAGTGACTACATCTTAATTAATATGTCATTTCTGTAACCTGACGGCGCGCTATTGATGGCAAAATGTACACAAAAATATTAATAGATTGATGGCTTATGATTAAAATATTGGTAAATTGTTTGAATGAAAAATAAATAACTATATTATTTCAATCAAATGTCACATTAAGAGTAAAACAGTTAAGAGTAAACAGTATTTCAACTTAAACTTTCACTGACTTCCAGTACTGACAAAGCCAGAGAACATTGCATTTACATTACTGGTAATCCTTTTTTTTTGTCCCTGTTAGGGGTAGGGTTCATAATTTTTCAACATCAAAACATCATAAAATACCAGCCACAAAAATATTTCTGACGTGGATTCCCTTTAAGATACTGTGAAGTTGTGCAAATATGACCACTTACCTCAGAGTCAGATATGTGATCTCTTTACATAACAGCTGAAGAAAATATGAACCCATCCCCACCTCATCCCTGTGTTCTTCCAGATGTCTGCACTTTGTCTCCCAGGGTACAGAAACCACAAAAGCCATGGCTGGTTAAACCTACTATGAGGCCTCAGAGCAGAAATTAGCTGCCAAGCCCCAACTGATCCCCTGTTCCTCCAACTTCAGCGCAATGTGTACAGTTTTCTCTGCTGGAATACTGTCTTGGCCCAGGCCTGCTGTGCAGTAATTTGATTTACCACTTTTAATTAGATATATTTAACATGTTTGCACAAAACTGAAATAATGACGGTTTTACTATACTTTGACAAGGAGCCAGGCCTCAAGACATGGTCTCAAGATTAGGTAATGAAGCAAGACCCACTTTAAAGGACCAGTGTGTAGAATTTAGTGACATCTAGCGGTGTAGTTGCAGATTGCAACTAACTGAATACCCCTTCTCTCACCCCTTCCCTTTACAAGCGGGTAGGAGAACTGCGGTGGCCTTCAGGTAGCGCAAAAACGTGAAAGGTCCTAGAGCCAGTTTTTGGTTTGTCCGTTCTGGGCTACTGTAGAAACATGGGCAATGCAACATGGCAGACTCTGTGGAAGAGAACCAACTCCCTATGTAGATAAAAAAGGCTCATTTTAAGCTAACGAAAACACAATTCGGAGTTACAGGTGATTATGAATTATTTAAAACGTAATTATGAATATTATATTCCATTTCTGCTAAAAACCCCCCTAAATCCTATACACTGGACTTTAAGGCCCTCATCACGTCAACTGACATTCAATTTCAATTCAAACAGAAACCAGTTGAGCTGGACCTACTATATAAATGTGTGGATGTGTGTACTATATATTTATATATATATACTGTTGTATACTGTTGTATACTGATGTATGTTGTTGATATATATATGTATATATTTCAATGTTGTGGAAATTGGAAGAAAAAGGGCCCGAAAATAGAATTTGTCATTCATTTTAAAGTAGAACAAGGGAAGAAAGAAGATTTCCGCAGATGTAAGAAGTAAGTCTACTGCGTTCTTTTAGAAAACAGACAGGGGGAGGGGAGTGTATTTAAATATATATATATAAATATAAGCCCAACTCTGCCCAGTCCCTCAGTGCATCAGTGTCTACTGACTCAGCCCAGAGGTGGAAGCGAAACTTCCTGAAGAGTCCTGCTCTCAGTCTGTTTACTGAGGATGTTTTCTACCCTCTTTCCCCTCTGAGGTGTGGTCCATTTCCTCCGCACAGTATAGTACAGAGGCAGAGTCTGTCTACTGTGTGCTATTAGACAACTGTGTTTGTTTCATTACTCCACCGAGGCATCTAGCACAAAAAGAAACAAGAAACATTTAGTCTTACATCATAATAGATGACAACAACAACAACAACAAAAATAATGATGATAATAATAATTTTTAAATCATTATTGAAACTGACAGTTAAACGATGCATGGATGTAATAGGTGCAATGTCTTCTCCCCTTGTGGTCCTGGTCAGCACTTTTGCAGCAGAGTTCTGAATCAAATGTAACTTACTGATGTCTTTTTTCTGGTAGACCAGATAGGAGAGCAGTGCAAAAGTCCAGCCTGTAGGAAGAGCTTGCATTATTGTCTGTGTGTCACGCAGAGGGAGGAAAAGCTATATTTTTAAGATGATGCAAAGCAGATTTGGTGACATACCCAACGTGAACCGTAAGTTTTAATTCCGAGTCAAATGCGACACCAAGGTTTCTTGCCTGTTGGTTTGGGGTAAGTCCTGCAGAATTGGCCAATGTATCTCTCTGAGCAGTAGATCCTGTAACTAAAATTGGTCTGCGCTTTTAGTGTAGTCACTCTAACTGACTTTTTTCATAACAGACACTTGGACATGTCACAGTAAGAAAAGCACATTTAAATATTTAAATAATAAAATAAATGATAGCTAAATTCTAACCAGATGCGAGATTCATTTTCAGAGCCCTGGTATTGCGCACACTGGCTCACTGTCACGCTGTCATGGCTTACTACTGCAGGTCTCTTGAGTAGAACAGAGTCATTGTTAATGTTAATAGTAATACTTGTGCTTCTTGTACTATGATAAGTCAAAATGTCTCCTTGGAAAAAAGGCTTATAGCCACTGGGGCTCATGGGGTTTGTGGGTACAATAGTGTTTGAAGCCATTCACCATACTGTACTGACAGAAGAAGCTTGGTTTGTCAGACAAAGTGTTAAAATATTTAGGGCCAATAGCCATTACATCAGTGTAAAATGATCTTAAAGAAGACTGAGGAACATTAAAGTCATCAGTAATAGAAGTTCTAAAGATGAAGATTTGTTTATTGTCCACAGATGAATGTATTTTCCATTGTCTCCAGGTTTTTTTTTCAGGTGTCGAGTCCAATTCAACGGGAAGTTTTATAATATCAGTAGATGTTTGAATTTGTTACATGTTGTTAAATGTTTATACACAGCACTACAAGTCTTCATGAGTGTTGAATCAATCTGGAATTAATCAGTGTTCTGTGACCAGCACTACAAGCAAGGCATTTGAAGGCATTTCTATGGCCCAAAATCACAAAGCACCAAGTATGAAATTACTTGGAGTCCCATACTGTTTTGAACTTGACATCTTTTATTAAAGTCTCCTTAATTATTGACACAGGTCGCTTGAGGATTTGCTCTCCAAAGTTTCCAGTAGATGGCAGAGGAATCCATATTACAGGACAGCAATCCATCTTCAGACAATAGCAGACATTGTGTGTTGAAACTGAAAAGCATAATCACCTGAGTAGGTGCTCAGCTACTCTGGGAATCATTTATTTATTCATATCAATGGCAACTGTAGACTAGTTTACAGTGATTTTGTGTTTTTTTTATGTTTTGAAGTTAAATTTAACAGTTTCTTAAACTGTATGTAAATGTGCAAGATAGACTGTAAATACACAGATTTGACACACAAATTTGAAAGATATGGTTACTGAATACATTTTGTGTCAAAGCAATGGAAAGCTGTCAAAAGCTTAATCCACATAGACTGCTGACTGACTGCTGACTGTGTGCAAAAGTGAACTCAGAATTGAAATTAGCATGTAACCAACTGTAAAAACTGTAACACAGAACAAAATGAACGTTATCAGTCGATATGTAGTCAGATTGAATAGTTTTGAACTAGTTGAGTTTGAGTTTAAGTTTATTTATACTGTTTCAGAATACCACAAGCTATCACAAATCCTCCTGCAGTATTTGTCCAATGTTTCCAATCTCAGACTTACTTCACAAAAATAGCTACACACTGTACATGAACACCTTCAACTAGCCCGTCCTTTCAACGTGTAACTCCTCACTGCTGGTTAAACCCAACTTTAAAGGAGAACTCCACAGATTACATTGTAGTTCAACCCCCAAACCAAAGTGGCACAGGAGAGCCACTAGAGGGAGGCACAACAAAATGCATGGCAAACGCCTCATAGAGAGGCCGTCTGACTCAGTTATTCGAATGATGTAGAAATATTTGTACGAATAATTCTGTTACAAATGTGTTTGTGGGGGTCTCAGCCACTGAGATGCTGCACGGGTACAGCTTAGTGAGCCGACCAACCCCCAGTTTTCACAGAGGACAACTGTCGGGTGTGAGTGTGAGGCATGATGTTGCTTTCCCTTGATAAGTAAACAGACAATGTGAATATCTACAGGACTCTTTGTAATATTAATGTTTTTGATGCTTTCAAGCATCTTTCACACACACTTGAGTGTGAAGGGTTTTATCCAAAAAGAGAGGGCTTCTCTCAGGGTTCTCGGGTCGTAGTTCTGTGGAACCATATCAACAGACGACCCTCTCATTTTTAAGTATCTAAGTTAGAACCAAGACCCTGTGGTTCTTAACTCCCAGTGCACTATAAGTACTATGCATGATAGATACTCTACCAGGAGATCCCAAAAATAGATGAACTAAATAGGTAGTAACTGACTGTTTTGACACAAAAAGAATTGTGGGCCTCTCAGAGTTTGAAAAAAGCCCATATTTAATGTTCCTCTACATCCTAAACCACATATCATAAAGGCTTGACCTCCCATTAGCGCCTGTCTGAAACAAACTGAGTTCACCCAGAGTGGTTCTCTCTATCCACAGCGTCAACCAAAATCAACCCAGATTTGTACACTTACTGTCCAGTACTGCAGTTCAAACAACACTGACCCAAACTGAAAACTAGATTAATACACACGCATACACTCAAATGAGGAGTGTGTGTTTATGTGTAAACTGGAGTGGACCACAGAGAATCTATTCATGCAGCATACAGTATATATCTAAAAACACTCACTGAGCCTTGTAATAGACTACAAGCAGTGTGTGATGAAAAGTAGGTGTGAGATCAGGCCCAGCAAACTGTGGTGTGTTTTCCTCTCTGGAGCTGGCTCACAGGAAAGGGGCAGTGATTTTGGGGAGCCGTGCCTTACTGAGACACAGTGTTGTGTTCTCCAGACAGAGGGGGAGGAAAGGGAGGGAGGAGGAGGACAGAGGAGGAGAAGAGGTACAGGCACGATGAATCACGGCGAGGAATCCTTGCTCTGAGTGATAGTTTTTGACCTGATGTTCCGTCTGGACTTCTGCCTTTCTGTCTGAGCGAAACCATCCTTTGGATCCCCTGTTTGCATCTTTGGTAGAAGCTGTGGATACTGGCTGAAAGGCAACATGATTGACTACAGTAAGTAAGAATTCCACTACCAAGGCTGAAGGGTTTTTAACTGGGATTTTTATTTGTGCAAGTCCATAATTTTCTGAACTATATGTCTCTCAGACTGGAATCCAGCTTGACATGTATGACTATGAATAGTATATGACAGGAAAGTCAGTGAAAAAATGTCATTTCTGAGGTCTTTCTGAGTGAGTATTGTGTAACTATCGAAATTAGTTGCAGAGGCGAGAAGGTTGTCCTGAGGGCTGGATGTGTGAAATAGTCTAAGTTTGTGTGTGTGTGTGTGTGTGTGTGTGTGTGTGTGTGTGTGTGTGTGTGTGTGTGTGTGTGTGTGTGTGTGTGTGTGTGTGTGTGTGTGTGTGTGTGTGTGTGTGTGTGTGTGTGTGTTTGTGTGTGTGTGCATGCGTGTGTGGATTCATGAAAAAAGAAATTACACAACATTGTGTAAATTTGTTCCAAGATGACCTTTGGAGCACACGGATTCCTCTCCTCTTCCTCTCCTCTCGGCCAAGCACATGGCCATACACAGCAGGCAGTTGTCATTCCACACTGACACAACAGTGGCCAGAGCAGTGGAAGCCCCCTTGAGAGTGTGAGATCATTTGCATAACAAGAATTCAAGATCAGTCATGTCCCCTTCAGGAACAAGCCAAAAAGTAATCTCTGTGATTGTACACACTGTAAAAGTGGAGAATTACTCATTTGCAGGGTGACTGAGAGGTTTTCCCTTCGGGTGGCTCTCTTGGCTGCCATCTGTAGGTCCTGCTCCGTCTCACAGACTGGAAAAATCCCCAGAGAAAACTGCAAACAACACACACGTTGTTCAGCTGCGTACCAACCCCACCCTCTGCTTTCTCTCAATCAGGTTCTGTTAGGCTGCTGTCCCTGCTTTGCTAATGCTGCAGGCAGAAAGTATACACACACACACACACACACACACACACACACACACACACACACACACACACAACCACACACACACACACACACACACACACACACACATATATATATATATATATATATATATATATATATATATATATATGCAAACAAGTGTATACACACCGTTTATTGAGTTTCTGTCCTAAACACACATTTTAATGTGATCCACACTTTGCTCTCTTCTCCTCCCCCAACTTTTCCTCTTCCTCCACGTCTTCATACTAAATAGTGTTACTGATGTGTGCCATTACATCAATAGAGTAGTGTGTGTCAGAGGAAAGTTGGACCCACTCTGTATTTATGCTGACATCATAGGAGGAAGTCAGCATCTTCAAGGCTGTGAAACAAGTGCTTTTTATGAATCTAGGCTTTAAATAGACATACTAACCAACACACAGCCTACATGTAAGGGCTTTAAGACTGTGAAACTGAAACAGCTACTCTCTGTAAAAAAGTAGCTGTCCTAGTCGGACCTGGATGGAACCCATGAAGATAGCTCCATCAGGAACCTGGAAACTAGGTAAAACCCTCACAGAGATTAAAACTAATCGTATGCTCAGGTGCTCCTCCTCAACTTCTAGATTCAAACATTTCACTATAGTAAAATCAACATGATGATTTTATTATAAAGTTTCCCCCTAAATAGCTAAGTCAGGGAAAACTATATTATGATGCTAGATTTGATACTTAAAGAAATTGTTAAATTGATATTGATATTGATATCATTCTCATGTCTGTGTACTAAACAAGGAGCTGGAATCAAAAGTAAAAAAAAAGAAAAAATCTATCTTATCTCCCTTGTTTGTTTAATCTGGACACAAAGAGGACACAAACAGCTCCTTGCTTGAACTACTTCTAGATAATACGAAGAAATAAAAATTAAATCAACCCCCAATCAAGTTTATTTTCCAAAATGCCAAACTTTTCCTTTAACTTAAATATATATAGAGAGCTGAGGTACTGAAGTAACTCAACAAAATCTCTCCTAGAGATTGGTCTTTTAGAAGAAGTGAAACATGGTCCTGGGGTATACTATCCATATTCTCAGATAAACGAGTATCTACATATTACTTTCTATTAGGATTTGAACCTTTTGCAATTTTAGTAAAGTTAAGCAACAATTAAATTCTCAGTACTTAATAAATTACAGCTCTCATCATTTTTTTCAGGTGTGGCAGTTTACTTATGATACATAACTGTAATTGTTGCTCACATATCCATGATATCCACCCACGCTTTCCTCAAATCTCATCTTTCTGTCTGTTGCCTGAAAGATGCCACTCAATCCACTGATCTTAGCTTGTCACTCAACTACCCTCAGTCTATAAAAGAAAATAAAAAAGAAAACATTTGCATTTATATTCAAACATATGAGAATATGTAAATATTCTCATATGTTGGTTTAGATACACTAGCTGAGATTGATTGCCATCCTACTGTAAATGCTCCCAGTGTGCCGGCATACATCCAGCTGGAGAGCGTATCAGTCTATGCAAGGAGAGGAGAGAGGCAGAGAGAGAGACTATGGGGCTTAAGGCCTCCAGCATAGAGATCCATGTCTCTGTTTCCTGTCTATCTGGCAATCACAACAGCAGACTAATGCTTCATAATTGCTAACACACTTTGAGGATCAGAGCCACTGATTCACCAGACAGTCAAGTCTTTCTCCTATACTCATTGACTGGAACCTGGGGGTTATTACTGACTGATTTATTTATTTGGTTATTTGGAGGTTTGTTTTAATTTCACTCAGCATAATTTTAGTTTAATTTTAATTTAATTTTCTTATTTTACTTTCTTATCGGTTGAGTTCAGTGGTCGCTAGATGATAGAGGGTGCATTTGTGGTGCTCCACCAGCCACAAATCTTAATTCAGCATAGGCAAACTTCCATCAATCCATCCATCCATTCATCCATTCTCTGCTGCCTATTTTGAGTCATGTTGCCGTGGCAGCAGGTTATGCAAGATAGTTCAGATGTCCCACTCCCCAGCAATGTTTTCCAGCTCCTCCTGGGGGATCCTGAGGCATTTCCAAGCCAGATGAGAGATATCATCATTCCAGCATATTGTAGGTCTACTCCGGGGTCTCCTACCAGTTGGACGTGCCTGGAAAATTTACAATGGAAGGCGCTTAGGATGCATGCTGATTAGATGCCGCAACCACTTCAACTGGCTCCTTTCAAAACAAAGGATCAGCGGCTCTACTCCTAGCTCCCTGCCTGAGCTCCTTACCCTATCTATAAGGTATATCTAACCTTACCCAGGAAACAGTGAGGACTGGAACATAGATCAACTGACAAATCAAAAGCTTTGTCTTCTGGCTCAGCTACCTCTTCAGTACAACAGTCCAGTGCAATGCCAGACGCCTTCACCAATCTGCCTGTCAGTCTCAGACTCATGATACTTCTACTCCTTCACTGGAGGCAGTAGCCTGCACCCAACCCGAAGAGAGCAATCTACCATTATCCAGCAGAGAACCATGGCCTCAGGCTTGGAGGTGCCGACTCTCATCCCAGCTGCATCACACTCAACTGTAAATTATCTCAGTGCATGCTGGAGGTCACGGTCTGATGAATCCAACCGAACCACATGGACCGCAAAAAGAAGCAAGGCAATAATAAGGTTCCCAAACTGGACACACTCCTCCCCCCAGCTGAATCTTGAGATCCTGTCCATGAAAATAACAAACAGGATCAGTGACAAGAGACAACCCTGGCAGAGGCCTACACAGACTGGAAACCAACTTGACTTCCTGCCAATAACATGAGCACAACTCATGTCTGGATTTCAAGATATCAGTGAATCATACTGGGCAAATGTGGGTGGCAGCTCAGCCTGTAGCTTCTCCCTAAACAGCTTCAGAGAAACACTGACTTTTAATATTTGATTGCTCTTGTGTTTATAGATTTTAATTACCAACTGCATTTATTTTGGAGTGGAAGAGACCTCCATGGTAATTCGGCTGTGTTGGTTTAAGAATTATTCTGGACTGATTTCAGATATATGGCTGTGTGTTCTGACTGCAAACTTCAGTACTCACAGTTAAAGGAGGATTTCAGCGGCCTCAGAGCTTCGGAGAAAGGATCAGCTAATTGAAAGTTTCGTCTCTGTAACTACTGCCCAGGCAAAATACATCTCTCATTTACGGTCTTCCAGTCTTGCTGTCCCGAGGCTAGTATAACAGTTGGTCTGGTCACTGCGACCACCCTTCCCTGGCTGGCCTCAATACACACTGGCACTGGAGGGTCCGACAGAGGAGGTGAATGACCCTTCCTCCTTACCAGAGCTGGTTGCGGGGGCACCGTACACCACCACCGCTGCTGCATTGGTTATAGATGAAAATAGTATCCTAAAGAAATTCCAATCTGGTTTTGGATCCAATCACAGCACAGAAACAGTCTTAGTCAAAATAGTAAATTATCTCAGAATTGCTACTGACTCAAACCAAGTGTTGAGTGCAGCATTTGGCAATGTTGATCATTAAATTCACCACCTTGAGAAGTGGGTTGGTCTCTCTGAAAGTGTTTTAAACTGGTTTCAGACCTACATTACTGGCAGAGGATTTTATGTTAGTCTAGGGGATCATGTGTCTGTAAAATATGACTTATCTTTTGATGTAGCTCAAGGAGGCCGTGTGGGTCTTCTGCTATTCCCCCTGAATATGATTCCATTAGGTAACATCATCAATTAGCACAACATTATTTTCCACAGCACAAACGCAGACAGCCATCACTCCATGATGGCCTGTTTGACCTCCATAAATTGGTGGGTGAGTGATAACTTTTTAAAGCTGGATGAGGACAAAATAGAGGTACTTTTACTTGGACCAAAATCGAAGAGATACACTATTTTTGGTAAACTGGGGAGCCTGACTTACCAGACCAAATCACAAGTTAAAAGTCTAGGTGTCATTTTAGATTCTGATTTAAGTTTTAAACCCCATATTAGCGCTTAATGAAATAGCACCTTCATACATCTTTGATGTACCCAACAAACAAAGTGGAGAAGCTACCTTTATGAATTACGCACCCAAACTGTGAAATGCCCTCTGCCTGTATATGAAACAAGAACCTCTGTGGACATTTTTAAAAAAGAACTTAAAACATACTTGTACTAGATGGCCTTTAGTTAATCTATTTTTTTTTATCTTGTGTCTCTGCCCCTAAACATGTTTTTATATCTATCCTGTATATTCCTGTTTTTTTTTTCTTTTTTTAAATGTTATTTTTATTCATTTATTTTAATGTATTTTCATCTATGCTGTTGCATTTATTGGTGTTTGTTGCATTTGTTTGCTCTTGTTTTTATGCTTCAAATGTATAACTCTGAGTTGTGTTTTATGTATGAAAGCTGCCAAATAAATAAAGTTTTAATCATTAACTCTCACTCTGGTTACCTAAAGACTGGAATGCTCATAGTAACGGCCTCAGGACAACATACTCCTACATTTCCCCGCAGAAGACCCCCTTAGGGACATGGTTATAAGCATTTTCCAAGTTCACAAAACACATGTAGACTGGATTAGCAAAGTCCTATGACACTTGTGGTATTGCAACAAAAAAATCTCCAAAAAGCATTTTCCCAATAGACCTCCATTATGGAAGATGTCTGTAAAACTGTTGACAAGACACTTCCAGGTGCAATCAAGATCGGTTTTTACTCTTTCTGCTATGAATTTTTAATCGATTGATGTTTTATATTTGTAAAACATTCCCAGAGCCTAGAAAAGTGAGTTGTATTTTTGTGATGTAAAGTTTATGGGCGCTGAACATGCGGGCGGGGCCAGCTAAGGAAACACTAATGTGCATGAGCAGTTTGCCACACAATCCAGAAGCAAACCTGGCTCATGCCCAAGTGACTGGACACAATCTTTTCGAGTCCAGTATCCAGTTCCTATAACACATCCTTGAGTCGATGCCTGTTTTTATATGCACAGTTGCAATTTTATATTGCTGTAACTATCACAAAAAACAGTAAGCTTGAATTATTGAGCAGGAAAGTAGAATGTGACAACCAAGCCAAGTAATATTTAATTATGTTTATGAAATACGGTAATAAATGTTAAATACATTTTCAAGTTTAAATAAGCTTTTTCTTTAAAGTCCAAGGTTTGTTTAGTTTTCCAGAAGTTCCTTCTGCTTAGTGAGAAGAGAGATGCGTAGTCAAGCTGAGCGGCTGGATGTAGTGAGTTTTCTTTTTTGATTCAACTGATTAGTAAATGTAACAGTCATCTATAGTTGGAGTCAAAGCTAGTGCACTAAACTTGTCAACAGCGCTGCCTTTGTATAAGCAGAAGCCCTCTCTACCTGTAGCCCCACCAAGGTAAAAAATCACTAGCTGCCACTGGTTGAGATGTAGATAACACCGAGAGCTGAGACTCCAAGTCGCTGCCTTGTGATCACTGTTTGAAGAAGTCTTTATCCTGTAATATTTGCAGGGTAAAGAGGCATTTGTCAGCATATGAACTACCACATCACTGTAACAGCACAGCAAAAGCCAGCTGCACTGAGTACTCAAGTCTTTAAGCTACATACTTACACACATTCATTCACCATAAGATCAGTCCAAAGATATTTTCTTCTTCTAAACTGGGGTGAGATTTAGAAACAATATACAGTACTTTGAAAATGACATTGTGGCAGACAGAGTGGACCTTCATGCAGAGCAACATCAACACTATTACTGTAAACTTCTACACCAGGTGTTATCAACCTCTTTAGCACAGCCAGCTGTGGCCTATGGGTCAGGGAAGGTACTTGGCATATTTAGGATGATATAGGATAACATAACACAGGAGTTAGGCTTTTTATGTCCCCTACGTCCTCTGAAGAAATGCTCAGGCTCTCTCAACTTCTTACTCAGTATTTTGGTTTTTTAATCATGTTTCATAGCTTGCTAGCTAGTTCCAGAAACAAAAACAGAACAATAGAGTACTGCATGGACCTAAACCTGTGACCAGACCTGAAAATCTGTTAGATCAAGACTGACAAAGCCCAATTTGACATCTGTACCAAACCTCAGACCTACACCCAAGCTAGTTTTGTCTTTATTTCATCCGTTACTGACTATTAGCTCATTATACTATTGTAACACATCATCTACACTTTATGTCTTTCCCTATTCCCAGTGGGCATTGTGTATCTATTTGCAACAAATGACACTAATGGAGGAAGAAGTTTGGCACAGAGAGAAAAAAGGAAATTCTTCATAAACTACTTTTGAAAATAAACAAATTTGAATCTGAAGTCTCTATGCAACTTAATGGCCCAACCCAAACATGATAGGTCCTGACAAAGTCTTGGGTTAGGTGTTGATTTTGGGTCAGGCAGCAGAACTCTACAAATATTGATTTCTTTGCATACTAAAGACCTACTTTAGCTTAAAATAAGTAACCTAATGTTATGTGCTTGACAGTCATTGATAAGGAAAAACTCAGCCCAAAGAGACCAGTGCCAGTTTAAGGTAATTACAGCAAAGCAGATTCCAATCAGGGAGCAGATGGTTCTCTTGCCTTCATCTCACCACAGGGCCTGAAGGTGTAGTAGATTTTAAAGGTGAACGATGACACAGGCTCTTCTGTGACCCAGGTGGTTTGCATACATGCAGAGCATATTAAATGTTTACCATTATGTTCTAAAGCATCATCAAAATTACACCTGGATTGCGGAAGACCCTATGCCGTTGTCCACCTTGAAAATCTACTATTCCTTTCAGGTAATGGAACCATGTGCCCTCTGAACGAACTCTGCTTGGTGATTGGGTTGTCATTGTCCAATCAATTAAGATGTAAAGACAGGGTCAAATTTCATACTTGTAACACGAGTATCACACTCAATGTGGGAACTTTGCTTGTTCCCAGTTTTACATACAGTTTTCTGTTTTGTTTCTGTACACAGATGTTCATAAAATCATTTCAGTTTCTTTGTGTAACCTCTGCACTGATAGAATTTGTACATAGATTTTATTTGTGCAGTCTCTTTTTTTTTTTTACAAATACAAATCTTTTGTACACATGTACAATGAATTTCTCATGCAGATTTATTTTACAGGTTTAAAAAGGTTCATTTAAAACTAAACACTTTGGAATTAATGTGAACATTACTTTACAAGATCAAAAGCATCAAGATCACACACATCTGGAGAAGTGCTCAAACCTTCTGAGCCAGTCAGGTTCTGTCTGTGTGGTGGCTGGTAGAGAAGATAACAAGATAATGATGTCAGACCAAAGGCCATATGGCTTTCAGTTAAAGAGCCTCTGCGCATTGTTTACTAAGTGTTCATTGCAAATGTGAAGGCCATCTACACTAGCATGTATAATACATTTGAGGGGCATCCTATAGTGCTCTCTGGAGTGTGAAGTGTTGATGTGTATAAACCATCAGTCACTCATGCCCATTAATGGGACCGTGGCTAACATCATAATTTGTTTTCACATAGTACCAATTACAGCTCTGAAAAAATTAAGAGACCACTGCAATTTTTTCTGAAATCAGAATCTCTACATTTATGACAGTTCCATTCCAGTGCCTGTTGAATTCCAACACAAGCGCACCTCATTCTACTTAATGAGGTAGTAATTAGGTGATCACCTGAACCAAATCTTATTTAACAAGTATAAAAACCACTGCTGTGGTCATCACTATCCTCTTGCAATAGGACCAGCTGGATGGCAAAAACAGTGCTAGTAGTACCTCAAAAGTAATTGGAATCAAAAAATAACTGTTGACCTTGTCAAAAGAAAAGTTTTGAGTGAGGAAAAGAAGGGTTCAATTCTGGCTTTACTGGCAGAGGGATACAGTGAGCGTCAGGTTGCTTCCATCCTTAAAATTTCTAAGACGGTGGTTCATTAGAACAAGGTCAAGCAGCAGACATTGGGGACAACAAAGCTACAGACCGGCAGAGGGCGAAAAACGACTCTCCACTGACCGGGATGACCGTCAACTCATTTAAATATCACTCAGCAATAGTAGGATGACATCAAGTGACCTGCAAAAAGAATGGCAAATGGCAGCTAGAGTGAAGAGAAACGGCGTCAACGGTTCAAAACAGGCTCCTAGGGGCAGGGCTCAAGTCCTGTAAAGCTAGAAAAAAGCGCTTCATCAATGAGAAGCAAAGAAGGGCTGAGGTTTGCAAAAGACCATGAGGATTGGACCATAGAGGACTGGTGTAAGGTCATCTTCTCTGATGAGTCCAATTTTCAGTTTTGCCCAACACCTGGCTGTCTAATTGTTAGATGGAGACCTGGAGAGGCCTACAAGCCACATTGTCTTGCACCCACTGTGAAATTTGGTGGAGGATCGGTGATGATCTGGGGCTGCTTCAGCAAGGCTGGAATCGGGCAGATTTTTTCTTTGCGAAGGACGCATGAATCAAGCCACGTACAAGGTTATCCTGGAAGAAGAACTTGCTTCCTTCTGCTCCAACAATGTTCCCCAACTCTGAGGATTGGTTTTTCCAGCAGGACAATGCTCCATGCCACACAGCTAGGTCAATCAAGGTGTGGATGAAGGACCACCAGATCAAGACCCTATCTGGCCAGCCAAATCTCCAGACCTGAACCCCATTGAAAACCTCTGGAATGGAATCAAGAGGAAGATGGATGGTCACAAGCCAACCAACAAAGCTGAGCTGCTTGAATTTTTGCACCAGGAGTGGCATAAAGTCACCCAGAGCAATGTGAAAGCCTGGAGAGCATGCCAAGACGCATGAAAGCTGTGATTGAAAATCAGGGTTATTCCACCAAATATTGATTTCTGAACTCTTCCTTGGTTAAAACATTAGCATTGTGTTGTTTAAAAATGAATATGAACTTGTTATCTTTGCATTATTTGAGGTCTGAAAACACTGCATCTTTTTTGTTATTTTGACCATTTGTCATTTTCTGCAAATAAATGCTCTAAAGGACAATATTTTTAGTTGGAATTTGGGAGAAATGTTGTCAGTTGTTTATAAAATAAAACATATATGTTCATTTTACTCAAACACATACCTATAAATAGTAAAATCAGAGAAACTGATAATTTTGCACTGGTCTCTAAATTTTTTCCAGAGCTGTATGTGTACCTTTAAACATGAATTGAGCTAAGAGTGAGCCTCTACTATCTCATCAGTCGCTTTTTTTGTGTCCATGTTCCATGTACGTTAGTGATTTCAGACTTGGCATGCCATTGTGTGTGTGTGTGTGTGTGTGTGTGTGTGTGTGTGTGTGTGTGTGTGTGTGTGTGTGTGTGTATTCTTGCACTTCTATGTTTGCGAGGATCAGTTTTTGTTATAGAGCTTATGGAGTGAGGACATTTTGGGAAAGTGAGGACATTTTGGCCAGTTGTCACAACTTCGAAGGGCTGTTTGAGGGTTAAGACTTGGTTTTAGGGTTCAGGTTAAAATTAGGTTTAGGTATGGGTTAGGGCTAAGGTTGGGGTTAGGCATCCATGTGTTTCTTTCAGCAGTAGTCTGATTAAGCTGCAGTCATGAGGACTGAGAAAAACATTTTTTTTTTTTTTTCCAAAGCAGGGAAGGAAAAGCGCTTTTATCTCTGCTAGCCCCCACAATTGCCTCAGCAGTTTCTCAGAACACTTACACACACGGATGCAGTCAGACTGTCCTAACTGAATTTTCTAATTGCCCTCCAGAGCGTCCCTCTCCATTAGGCTTTAGGCCGGCTGGGAGGAGTGTGTTGGTTCCTGAGCTCCCAGCACACACATATACACACACACTGACCGCCATGCCTCAAAGATACTCCCACCAGAGGAGGAAAGCCAGCACAGCAGCTGCGAGGAGGATGGAGAAGAGACGCAGGGACCAGGGGAAAAGCAGCAACAACAACCCAACCAGCAGCCACAACTACCGCTCCAAGAAGCTGGCCATGCTCTCCAGGTAACAACACCACTCAAAGGCTTACATCTATGGCTTTACAGAAAGCTCACATAAAGTTAGGTTACCAGACTTTTTACTGTCATATAGCCTTCTTTACAGGCTAATGTAAACCTTTATGATGTAATTTCATAGTGTAGAATATGCTACATATTGATTTGAGTTTTGCCTCACGACAACCTAAAATAATAGTTTTCAGTATATTTTATTTCAGTTTTCCATTCTGATATACATCCTGTACTTGCACATCAATTTGCTTTTATGGCTGCATTACTCCAATATCTTATGTTCATGCAGGATTGCTGTTTATGACATTTAATGCCGGATACTGACTTTCTGACTTTTACTGACTCTGTCCAGGTCCCTGATCCTGTGTCACTCTAAGACTAATGATGACTGTGTAGAGGAGAGGCATGCTGGGGAAGTGTCAGATGGGTGCAGGACATGGGGTCCCAGCTGGAGGACAGACGTGACTGCTGGGAATCAAATAGGGTACAGAGATACAGAGAGTGGACACAGTGGGACGATCCAGCAATCAGCCCTGGAGAGAAGAGGAGGCAGTAAGGCAGACATTCAGCTGCATCATACCACCACACTCAGGGGAAATAAAAGGAGCATAAGGAGGTCCTTCAGCATTAAGGTAAGACTGCAGGAGTTGTCATTTTCACATGAAAATAAGCACATTATTATAATAAGCGTTATATAATATTATAATGATATAATATCAGCACATTTTAGACCAGCCCTAAGCTTTCTCACTCCTAATCTACTTTTAACTCAGCAAGATGTAAAAGCTTGTATATCATCTCAGTTGATAGTTATTATTTAAGCATGCTGGGGGTATGGCTGTAGGGATTGCAATGGCGGTCTGTCGGTCATTCCACCACTTTGGTCCAACCTGAAATATGTTAAAAACTATTGAATGGGTTGAAATTTTTTTACATTGATGTTTGTTGTCTTTTTCCTACACTTGCACTGAGCCGTGCTCTCTTCATTATCTGATATTTCTTTACTCATTGTAAACAGAACTGCTTGAAGTCTTGCTGGGCGACAGACCCACACATTCAAGAATTTGAGAGAAACTTCTTTGAAAAGAGAACTGGTATTTGAAAGTCTTTCATGTTGAAGGGATCATTAAATGTTGTTTTCAAGATCTTTTCCGTATGTTTGAATGAATCTTAGCAATGGATTTAAAATCATACTTTGGAGGGAGGTTTTCTTGCTATAAGTATTTAGTTTGTTTCTCTCATAATCATTTGAAAAGTTTACATTACTGAAATCACAGTCAAAACTGGAAGTGAACAAATAAAGAAATGAGGTAGGTTGATTAACAATCTTGACTGCATTTTTTCTTTTTGAGTTTGCTGATTTTCCAAGAACATTTGTGTTATGCATTCCTTCATTGTTTACCTTTTCTTCTGTACAAGTAGACAAGCTTATGTTAGCTTCAACTGTTTCCGACCTTGCAAGTTGTGGTGGTTTATTTTGTCTCCCCTCTGAGTAGAGGCTAATGTTCATGTCATATCAGAGTTATTGTAATTATGAGATTCCAACTTGTAAATAGCATTCGTGTCAACATCGAAGTTGTAATTATGACTGGGTAACCAACTTTTGTGAAAGCTCCAATATGTCTGAATGGATATAGTGTTTGTTACATCAATGCGCAGTATTTTAACCCTAACTCAACAAACTCTGCAGTCATACAACCGCCTTGTCGTCCTGTGACATGAAAGCTCACAATTTGTAAACATGGGAATCTTTCCCATCTCTATCATCCATCCCATTTGGCATAAATGCGAAACATTTGCTATTTAACATACTGCTCTAAACTGTCAGATTAGTCACTTACCCCACAATAAACTCATATATTCAACAGTTTTTATTTTTGATAGAATAATATGTAGAAATTAGTGTTTGTTGTTTGTATATCTCAAGGCTCAACATGGTATCAACGTGCTAACACTATGTTATGTGCTCTGTGGGGAGTGTTTCTTGTCTAAATGTAATGATAATCACATGCCGTTGCTGTTGGTGTGTTGGTAAATTGAGAGCTGCAACTGGCCTGAATGGCAACCATTTAGACAAAGACAGGGTTTGTTTTTCTGTGCTGTTTCTACAGATCGGCCTCATGGCACATTCCCCCAGTGTCAAATAGGGTTAGACTGTTGGTCACTTATCACTCACTTTACATAAATGATTGATAGATGTTATACAGTAGTTTAAAACCGTTGTCTTTGGTCGTGGTCACTGGTGAGACTGATACTGTATAATCATTTTCTGATTTTCTATATCTGTGTTCAATATTGAACTTATACTCAGGTTTAGATTGGGACCAATGGGCGTCATTAGGTATGTTTCCATTAATTTGTTACACATGTTTTGAGCAAATTTCTCAAATGTTATAAAAATAAAAATTTGATCAGTTTGTATTGCTTTCAAATAACCTTTACACATCTAAATTCTAAATTAATACGGATAGCTGGAAAACATCGGCTTCCAACTGTTGAAGCTTACCGTATCTCAACTTGTGATAAAGAAACATTTATTCAAAAATTGACAATGAACACCCAAAGTCACATAGCTAAAGGGAAATTTGAGCATATTGCCAAAAATATCTAAATAAAGGAGCAATTCTTATTTCCTGGCATTTGGCCATGTTCAAAGTGTTGTTATATATTCTTGCATGTGTGGTTATCAAAAGATAATGTACTGCAAAGCAGCCTTAGACCAATGTCATAGTTACAACATTTTCTCTTACTATTAACAGGGACATATACAGAACAGATGTGAAGCAGCACTACACATTAGCTGATTGGACACCGGTTATTAAGTAAATTGCATTATTAGAAAAAAAATGCAACTACCTCCTTCCTTTTTATATAAGAAATCAGAAAGCAGTGCACTTAGCAAAATGCTAACATTAGCATGCTAACATGCGCGCAGTGACATTGTTAACATGCTGATGCAACTAATTTTTTAATGGTCACCATCTTAGCCTTGTATGTTGGCATGATAATTTGCTAATTAGCATAAAAACACAAAGTACAATGGGGCTTTGGGAATATCATTAGTTCTACAAGTATATGGCCATGCAAAAAGTAATAAACAAATTAAAAATATGACCTGATGGCACTAGATGAAAAGTCAGGAGATGACCATCAGGAGATGTCATTCTGAGAGGAAAACGAATGTCTGAACTAAATTTCATGACAATCCCTCCAGTACTTGTTGAGATATTTCAGTGTTGACCAAAGAGATGGAACAAACAATGCCATCCCTACAGCCATTCTGCCTGATACCTTTATGTGTTATTGCCTAAAAAGTACCCATTAACACCTACTAAGAATTAAATGTGCTAAGTCAGAAGTTACTGAGAAAAGCCAATCATAGTGAAGACGTTTCAGCTGGCTATTGTATTCCACTTCATGGACTAAAGCCCAGGCTGCTAAACAACCCTAACTGAGGCTGAGCTCAACAGTAATTTAATGGAGCAGTGTTTTCCTCTGGGGCTAACTCATGCCAGGTTGAACATCAATCACTTTTAATCACCTACTAGACAGAAACAATATCATAGCCTTATCTTTTTGGCTTTTATGAGAGCCAAACAATGGTTTAGTCTTTGTGAATTAGGGTGAATAAAGTCATGTTGCCACAAAGAGAATAATTTCAAGAACAGATTTAAAGGAATATCCATGCTCATCAATAAATGGATTTCTTTGTTTTACATTACAACATGTTCACCTTTGTGAAAATGATTACTCCATATTTATAAGCAACTGATGAAAGGTACATTCTACCACTGGTGATCACACTAAAACAAACAAACCCTCATTTGGCCATTCCCCCTCAATCCATCCATTCATATCAAAGGTGAAAGACAAAACAAAATACTCTTTGTTTTTTATTTCTTGTGTAATTGTTTCCAGAATTGATTAGTGGAGCATCGCTACCTTTCTTTTGTTTCTTTCTTTTTAAGACCTTTATAAAATTGAATACCCTTTTGTCAGCAGAATAAACACACTACAGGGCTGGATGATAGGTTTTAAATCATAATATATTTTATGCGGTATTGATATAGATATTTCTCCAGTATTCATATGTATCTCCATATAACAAACATATGCAAAATGACATTTAAAATTGCCATAACATTGTATAAAATACAATGTTATGCATGAATCAAGAAACTTCTAAAACAAAACTTTACATAACTAAATTTGGTAGCTTTTAATTACATTAAATTGAATGGTTGTATGCCTCTGCCGACCCAAGTTGCAGTTTACATTAATTTCTGTCCAGATTCACATAATATATGCAGTGAAGACTTTGAAGGAATTTAATAAAAGGTATTGAGTCCAAGTGAACGCTTGTGCCAAATTTGAAGAAATTCCCTAAGGGCTTTAATGAGAGATCGCATTTACGAGACTGGGACAAATGTATGGATGCACATACATATGGATGAAAGGACTGACTGACTGACACCACATGTATTGAAGAATTTGAAAGAAGTTAATGAAAGGTATTAAGTGTATTTTGTCATAATTAGCATATGAATTCTTGAGTTATGGCCAGAAATGTTTTCTGTTAGGTCACAATGACCTTTGACCTTTGACCACCAAAATCTAATCAGTTATTCCTTCAGTCCAAGTGAACATTTTGTCAAATTTGTTGCCCTGGCGGAGGCATAAAATCATTGTAAGCTTTAATCAGCACACAATATTTTGCCAGTTATTTCAGGTAACATAATATAACCTAAAAATCACTTAAGACAATACACTGGTTTAAACGTTCAGGATTAGGAAATCATCAGCTCTGCTAGGAAACAAAGTGCAAACTGCTTGCAGACTCCAGATGGTACATGTTGCTATCAGCTACATCATGAGAAATTACAACTCATAATCATAAATGACTTTTCACTTTGCCTGACTGATAGGACTTTGCCACCTCTCCTGCACTGAGGCAGCAGAGTATAAATGCTTAAAATGCTTATGTCACACATTTATCTGTGACACTAAAACAATTTCCTGCAAGCATCACAGTTCTGCTGACTCTCAGCTATACTAAACCATACACTTTATAGGGTAAGGTTGCACAAATAATTACATCCAAAAATCCAACTGCATCTCACACATATAGAGAACTTTCACTGATCATCTGATCTTAAATTGCTAACATGCTGTTCCAACACTACACAGCAAATAAATAGGGTCACATCATGACAAAATTAAAAGCTGATCATCGTCACAGAGGACGCATCAGCTAGATGACCGTCGGGAAATAATATATGTAACAGATAAAATAGATGTGCTCCCAAATTCCTGGAAATGTATTACATCAAGGCATCATCAATTATACAAAACAACATAAAGCAAAAAGACATTCCTTGAAACTGGTAACTTTCAGAAGTTACTTAAATTTGTGAATTCAATAAGTGTTGCAAACTGTGGCTTCTTCACTGCTCTCAACATTTTCTAACTTCCAACCGGCCTCTCTTGGACTCGACTCTACGTTACTAATCAGTAACATACCGGAAGTGGGGTATACATTCTTCCAGGAGCTCCTCAAACATGATTCAGTGTTTAAAGAAATCACTATACAGTTCAATGATTCACCCTGTTTATATCAAATTAATCAAATAATACAATATTCTCTTTTTGATCCCTTCAAGCGGTACACAGATTGAGACAAAGGGAAAAGAAAAAGTGTGTATGTACCCGTATCCAGCTGTATTGGGTTCCTGCTGACAACACAAAACTGACTGGTCATAAATGAATGTATTTATTCTGGAGACAGACTCTACAAGAGAAACAGTATGGTAAATGGACTGTACTTATATAGCGCTTTTCTATTCTTATTGAACCCTCAAAGCGCTTTACACTAATGCCACATTCACCCATTCATACACACCTTCATACGGCACTTTTTTCTACCCATACAGCGCTTACTACACACACACACTCACACACCGATGATACTTTTGTAATAACCCCAATGAGTTATTACAAAAGGAAGTTTAAAAGTGACTCAGCAATTTCATATATTCTTTTCAGTAAATTTTACAGCAGTTATTGACATAAAGGACTACTTCAGAGCCAAAATTAAACAAAATAACCATTCGGTCTGTATTGTATCATTTAATAATCTGGTCACATACTGTAACCTTAAGAGCCATTGGAACATACATGGTATTGCCCCATAAGCTTAACCTCCAAACACTATGGCCCAGTTCATGCATATATAAAACGTTATTGCTGTTTTCTTTTTCCTAGGTTGATATGCTCATAAAGCTTGCTTTCTACTAGTATAGAAGTTTCCTTATACTTGTTCACTGTGTTTGTGTTTTTAAATGTGTGTGTTGTTATAGGAGAGTAGTATCTGGAGGATGTGTGTAGCCACAGGGCCCGCTGAGGAGGTGTGTGGACCACAAATGGCTGATAACAGCGTCCAGAAGGAGGGCAAAGACACTAATGTGGAGCCAGGGAGGAATGGAGGGAACCTTCAAAGGTGATAAAAGAAAATACCACAACTCTAGGTGCTTTATTTATTAGGAATGTGCTGGAAAAGTGGTGAAAGCTACACTGGGTTAGATATACAAAAATACACTTGTCTTGTCAGGCTAAATGAGAAAATGTAGCAGCAAAAGAAAAGCATCCAATCATCACTTACTTACGTAAACAAAATTCTGATGTCTGACATAGACCCAGTTTCCACCTGGTATAAACTGTATCTGGATCAGGAACAATGCCTGTTACACATAGAACACAATGCAATCTGAATGGACAAACGAACTAACATCTGAAATGTTCAGAGGTCTGGCTCACCTTGTGATTGTAGGTATACAGTAAATGACATCTGTACAGTTTTGTGACATGCTTAAGGAAAAAAACTTCACCCTGCAAGATGAATTGTCACCTACCTCCACCTCTTCCTGCTGTCACAAGCTGCCTATTCAAAAGCTACAGACAAGCCCTTCCCCCTGCAAAGGGAAAAAAAAGTAGAGCCTATACAGCAGCACCACTTCAGGAGACTCTCAAGGGACCACTACAATGTGCAAATGAGAGTCACATTATTGACGGGGGGTAGGTGAGCTAGCGCTAGTGCTACCAGGATTCTCCACAGGAACTGATTACTTTCCTAAAATTACCAAGTGATCTACAGATTAAGTGGCTTGCATGTATTTGATTTACAAATGCAGCACCTAAGCAGATAACGTTTGGGGCAAAATTTAAAAGCCAAATTCAACTTTTTTGCCGGACAACTCTGCATTTTCTTACCAGAGCTCTCTGTATTGGCACCCCTAATCTATCAATGCAGTGGGCCCATATCTGAAACTGGTCTTACAGTATAAGTAACATTAGTTAGCAAAGCTACCAAAAAGTAGCCTACTGATGCCTTCAACTGTCTCTGTCTGATAGGTGACCCTCACCTTGCACATCATGGAAGTTCATCGAGAGTATCCTGCAGAATCCCTTCCTTTGACCTGAGACACACTGTGTTTGCGGACGAGTCTGCCAGCTCCACCTATCAAATTTGTATATTGAGATATGATCACAATGCAGGCAGAATTGAGATAACAAGATCATTTATTAATATCAGGTATAAAGCAAAGGTTTGTGAACTGATTTCATTATCCAGATATTGTATATACATAAAGGTTGTAGGTTAATTCCAGGTGGAAAATTGGTCGAAGTCACTGGAGGGAATCTTGTCTGTACAAGAAGCTACATACTGTGTCAAAATGTAAGGGTGATATCATGGATTATGAGACAATGAGCCCCTGGGCACAGACACCTAAAAGGCTCCCACCCCTCCCACAAAGGGGCAAGACACCTAAACAAAAAGACACATAAAACAACTACAAACAACACAGTCATGTCACTTGTGTCTCTTTGTGGTAAATTTGACCACCTGTTGGTGGTGATTTTTTGTCTCCTTGTAGTAATTTGATTTACTATCCAAAAAATATGTTAACAGTCATTTCAAACAGATGCTCTGGCCCATGGGCCCCCTGACTCCATGGGCCCCTTGGCCTGTGCCCAGTAGGCCTATTCAGGAATTCTTCCATGGGTGACATACCATATACAGTATATTCATTAATATATTTCAACCATGTCATGAGGAATACTGGATTCTGACTGTCTGCAGGGTGTAAAGTAATTTCAGATTACTGCGTGGCTCTGGTGTGGTGGCTTTATTAGCATTTTATCTTAATCCTGATTTCGGGGAAGACGCTGGTTTCAGGTGCTTCTCCCATTTATAATTTTTGTCCAAAGAACATTTGAAAGACAAAAGTTCTTTTAAAGTGTGTATTCATCTAAACTATGAACAAAAAGGTTTACAGTTTGCTGGTAAGTAGTCATGTTAAAAACATGACAACAAGTGTTAAAATCCAAATCCAAAATTTTGGATTATGCATTATTTTTGGATAACCACACAGCTCATCATGTATTACTCCATACAAAAGCCTTGTGTGCCGATTGGGATTGTCTGATATATTGGCTAGCTGATGTTCATCAGGGCTGTTGTCAGGACCACTTAAGTTGGATCCAAGCGGTTCTGAGATCGTGTCAAGACAGATCCAAAATACTTAACCAAAAACACGATATTCATTAAATAGTCTTACTGTTATTCATAGTGAGAGTCATATAATTTAAAGGTTTTTACCTGTTAAAAGGGAGTTCGTTCTTGCCACTGATGCTAAGTGCTTGCTCATGGGGGTATGTTGGGTCTCTGTAAATAATATTATAAAGAGTACAGTCTAGACCTGCTCTATATGAAAAGTGCCCTGAGATAACGTGTGTATGATTGACTTCAGTCACTCAGTACAGTCGTATGAATTTGGAGCATGTTGAATTCCGATAGCAACAGGAAACTGCTAATGGTGCTTTTCTGTTCAAATACTGTGCATGACAGTTATAAACGGATTTGACTGTGAAAGGCTCATGTTCCTTCAGAAATACAAATTGAGGCATTCTATCTATGATTGTACCCACTGTAAATGTACCTAAAGTAAATTTTGCGTGGTAGAATCTCTCCACACAATTGTGAATGCAGCTACACGTCAAAGATAGGGTTACTTGGTTGGTAGAAAGCAGCAAGTGATCCTGTGCAAGTAAGGCGACAAAAAAACAAAAAAACAAAATGACTTTAAAAGGCAAGCTTGACTGAGACAAGTTTAAATTGAAATACCCACAAGACGAAGACAAGTCCAAGACAGTAGACAAAAATGTTTCGCCAACATCCACCAATCAGTGGAATGACATGAAATTGGTGGCAGAAATGTGTGTTGGTTTGCTTGTATGCATGCATGTATGTGTATGTATGTGTACAATACAAACGAACCTGGCCCGTTGTAGAAACATAGCTCCATAGTGATACTAGTGGTAAAAAAATCCAAAGGATACCTTTTAATCTGCTAATTTAGTGGAAAGACCTTCAGTAATATGGGTTTTAGTGTTCCACCAAAATCCAGTGTAAAACACAAAATATATTTGACTTTAGTTTTGGCATGAAGAGGGACTTATAAATCCCATATCAGCCTAACTGTAGTGATATAATGTTTATTTGAATGAGTCATGTTGTAATGTTTTGTGCATGAAGACTTTTGGACCTTCTTGGTTTTCAGCTTTCTCTGTGTGTTTTCTCTTCAGAGGCTGCAGCCTCATGAGCCCAGACAAGCTGGCACCCTTTAACGGGCACTTTCTAAATGGCAGTGCTTGGATGGAAGGGGAGGGAATGAGGAGCGTTCACATTAAAGCCTATAGTAAGGTAATAGCAGTTGACACATTAAATGGACCCTGGTGTTAAATATGTTCTTCTTTTAAGACAACACTAAAACACAGTATCTCTGGATTTCTGTATGTTGTTGATGTGTTAGCTAAGGCCCAGTCCACATGTACATGGGTATTTATTAAAACAGGTGTTTTCCTCCTTCGTTCTTATAAAAACATCCCATCCACACAAACTCAGTTTAAAAAAAGTCTCTGTCTACATGGAAACAAAAATATGCTGTCAAAAGCATGCCCGACCAGCAGATAAACCCCTAGCCAAAAAGCCATGTTGGCCAATCAGAAGCCTGAAAAAAAATTGCTACCGGCTCCGGTAGGCTAACAACATTGGTGCATTGGGGAAGGGGCGATTCAGTTGTGTGAACTGATACATTTATGTCTAAACAGTCCTGTTAGCAAGGTTAAACCAGCATTATTTTGGCTACGTCCACCATTGCACAGAATCGCCTAATGTAAACAAAGGAGATTATGGTTCAAACTCTGACATCACAAGTCCAAAACTCTGTCTACATGTCAACACTGGAAACAGTTTCTGAACATCTTCACCCGGAAGGAATTTGGCAAAATGTCAATTTTTAGTGACTTAAAACAAAGTTTGCGTGTGGACTAAAGGCCAAAATGCATAGGAAAAGCTCTGTTTTAAAAAACCCGTGTATGTGTGGACCAGGCCTAAAAGTAATAGTTTCTACAATCACAGTTCATCAGTGGATACACTATTTTCTGCACATACAGCGTCCACCTGCTGATGTAAATTGTTTGTGCACAGTAAATTGTGATGTGAGCAGATTACCTGCTCTTTACTTTGAGTGACATGAAAAGAATTTAAAAATGTCTTATTTACACACATAATTACAGTATTCTAGTAAGAAGTAATGAAGGCATGAATAAGTTGCAGTATCCCTAGCACTCATCTATGTGATGCCCTTATTCCTACTGTAGATGCAAAAATCTCCTCTATGGTGAGGAAGTAAAGACAACAATGAGTCTACTGAGATTCTAAGAATTTATTACAGAATATTCAGTGAATTAAAGTGAACAACCAGCAATAATCAGTCATGATCATCAAACAGAGACAGAGACGAGCTCTTCAGTACTATTTGGCCAAATAGGGTGCAGCCTGTCTCCACCACAGAGTTTTCAGAGACTAGACGCTGTCAAATGGAGAATCCTGTCTTTAAAAACAGTTGTGGTCACGTAGGCACTGCGTGAGTTTAGACAGTTCAATACAGTTCAATAATCAGCAAGTTCCGGCCTGCATCTGTCGGCCAGAATCAGTTCGTACAGTTCATTCAAACAGCCTTAGCTCAAGAGACAGAACTCTCGGTTGACGGGACATGGGTCAACCGTCTACAAAGGAAGGGGAAACACACATTAAAGGAAAAATAGAACATAATCAAATGAGAAATAAACATTTTCCCATCACACCTACATTATCAGATACATGCCCTACATAACTAGACAGAGCGTCCCGGGACCGCCAGTGGGTTGAAAGTGAAAGTATATTGTAGTTACGGTACTTCACTTCTCTACACAAACTATTTCTGTGGGCATGGCATTTTCTCATGCTGCAGTCAGATTCCCAGTCTTCCCACACACACACACACTCAGACACAAGGCTCTATGGAGTCCAGTCAGAAGTAGAGATATTTAAAGAATTTGAATTTGGTCATCCAAAAAGAGAAATGTGAGAGAACGAAAATTTCAGTAACATTTATATAACTTGTGGGCTTCACAGTGCTCATGGAATTTCAGAAATAACATAGAGTCTAGAAAAGATATATTCCAGGGAGAGAAACTCAAGGAATTTGATACATTCTGAAATCATTAACAAAGCAGGAACAATTTGGGATTCTCTCCAGCTAGTCATGGAACGTCAGGGAAATGTTGTGTAATTTTACAGGTCCATTAATCAGGTCCTCAGTGAAATCTTAAAAATGGAAAAATGTTATCGTAAGATAAGGACTTTAGTTAGATAATAAGAATAAGCAGCACATGTTGTATGTATGGATATGTCATTTTGGAGCAGAGGTGTTAGTGCTGAACCCAGCATGGTGTGTTTTCATTGCTCCAGAGCAGCCACAGGGGCCGTATGTTAGTTTTTTTGTTTTTTTTTTCAGGTATTAGTATTCTTGTTGCTATGGGAGCTTTCCTGCTGGGGAGTGTAACACCTTATCATCCTGCCAAGTGGTTTTTAGTCAATTTTAAGAGGCTATGGAAACCTGAACAGCAGCATGAAAGAGGAATGGATAAAAAGAGCATTAGGAAAGAATGTCTAACATGTGACAACTGGGCTCAGCTGATTCTGTTTTCAACACTGTCTCTATCTGATTTTTTTTTTTTTTCCATAATGGCTCCCTCTTTCACGTGGTTCCAAAGATGAGTCCATAATAGTACAAAGGATATATAGTCCGTGTTTCTGTGGATAAATGGCACTTTAAGTCAGTGAATTTACCTAATAATGTCACTTGTACAGCAACATCTATATAAAGTTTGCTAACATTAACCACCATACAGTAAAGTAAGCTACTGGTCATACAAGGCCAAGTAAGTCTATAACAGCAGGACCCTTGAGTGTATTAAACTGCCCTGTTTCTGTTTATGAGTTAAACTTTTCATTGGTGACACAAAGATGGTGTTATTTGCTCTTTCAAAGGTTACATCATCTCTCTTTAAAACAGCTGAGTAACTAATTTGAGTCTGATATAGTGTGCATACTGTATATCCATGTTACCATATTATGGTATAATAGAGTGTAATAGGGCGGAGTGTAATGTGCTACTGTACATTACAGTCCGCCCTATTACACTCTATTATATTATAATAATGCTACCTATACCGTACTATACTACTCTATTCTATACTGTACTATACTCTACTATACTATACCATACTACTGTAAAATAGACTCTGTTATAATACTGTACATTTTAGTATACTCTACTGCCATGACTAGCTATACTCTACTTTACTATACTGTACTATACTATACTACACTGCTGTATATTACACCACTATCACAGCTCAGACACACACTCTGACACACATTCAGATATGCAACCCAGATACTCAGTGGAAACGTTCAAGCAGTTCACCTTTATTTAAAGGTATGCAGGCAAGAGCAGGCAAGGGCTTAGGTGAGGGGGCGAAGTCAGCAGGCAAGCAGTAGTCAGTCATAGGCAGGCAGCAACACCTGGCAAAAAGGCTGGGACACTACATTTTGGATGGTGCAATAGACAATCTGGAAGAGCAGAGGTGGAAAAGTCTATATACCAAGAAGCTAATGAGCAAATGCGGAACAGGTGAAGAGATGGGCATGGGGGAATCAGGTGACTGGAAAGGCGGGAAGAACTGGAGGTGGCGGGGTCTAAAGTGACAAGACAGTGAATCATCGCAAAGCAGGCAAAGAATGAATGAATTATGTCAACTGCAAAACTCTATATTATATTATACTACACTACTCTTAATTACATAATACTCTATACCACCCCATACTAGACTTAACTATAGTATACTACAATAATAGGTGTTAATGCATTATGTATAGCTCTCACCTTGTGTTGCCTACTAACTACTCAGTGGGGTTAACCAGTGTCCTGACAGGATTTACAAACAGGGTAACAGTAGACGGAATGTATCAGAATGATTAGATTGATGTATTGCTTTGTACTGTACATGAAGAATTAGAACAGACAGAGCCATGTGAACCAATAAATGAGGCAAAGCTGAAGTGAACTTTAAAGGTACCTCCAGCTATTGGTGTGCAGCTCCCTGCCCACCCCGACCTTCAGCTGCTGGGGTGGACAGGGAGCTTGCTTGAGTAAATTGGGTCACAATTTGAAATGTTTTTCTTTGCTGATGTGGTGTGTATTTTAGGACATTTCCTCATGTGAAGACACTCTCCATACACATAGTCTGACTACAAACCCAGAGCACCCGTCTCTCATTTCCCCATCTGATGCTCTATCATTGCCTGGACACACAGATGAAGAACTCACAGCCAACAACAACCACCTCAAGGTAAACTAATCTTTCATCAAAAGTGAGTCAGTATTATATTTAAAATTGTGTCATAATCTACACTTTTTTCTTTACTCACACTGCACTTTTTGGGATAAAAAAGCTGGCTACACAGGAATCTCTTTTTGTCCCTTTAACCTAAATATGTGTATTTGTGTGTGTGTGTGTGTGTGTGTGTGTGTGTGTGTGTGTGTGTGTGTGTGTGTGTTGTGTTGTGAAGTTACCCATCCCAGAGATAAATGAGGAGAAATGCTGGGAAACAGAGAAGACTGACCAGAGCCCACAAGCACAGACAGCCAGCAATAGGACACGGTCCAATTCAACCAGTGTGTATCATACAGTTTTCACTCAATACTCAAATTAGCAAACTAATTTATTTGTTACTACTAATTACTAATACCGCATTTTACTTTATATGTAAATGGGTCAAATTTGGATAGAAAGCTTCACAAACAGGAGTAGGCTGCTGTTCTGTTCAGATAGTTATCTAGAGCTTTTAGAGTGCGTAGCAATGGCAGATGATGTAAGAAGAGAGAGGGTGCTGGGAAAATTGTTTCAAATCTGTTTAGGGAGTAATATCATTTTAGCACAGAGATGGGAAATGCGGGAAATGTGGTCCTAATTTGAAAAACTATGTCTACAGTTCAACTGGTGTGAAATTAAACTGAGCAGATTGTAGATAGTACTGTACATTAGTAATGACATAAAGGTTGATTACGACAGTGATGATTAATTATGATTAAGAAAATGTGGACAAAAACGTCCAGTAAACAGTGTGAGCAGTAGAACATATAAGCAGACATAAGGTAACAAAAAATGAATGATAATCACAATAATCCTAAATCGACAATAAAGAGCTGCATGTATTATGATGCAAGATGCTAGAATTTGAAAAAGGCTGCTCTTGAAACATGTGTTTTAGTGGAGAAGAACCTGTGGTGCCTTGCAGAGGGCAGAGGTTGAAACAGATAGTTAGCAGGGTGGGATGGTCAGGTGTGCTTTTATCTATCTTATGATCATATTTGTTTTGTACAGTGATTCAGTTGATGGGGGAGCCAATGATTTTGAAAGATCTGTTGACAGTGCGCTGTAGTTTTTTGAGTATATAAGTGTATATAAGGAGGAGTATATAAGTCTCCTATGGCTGACTCCTGTTTAAGTCCTGTTTGCTGGCACGCTATTGTATTTATTTATTTTTTATGTATTGCTTTTCTTTCTATAGCTGTTTCAGCTCTGAATACCTCCGCCATTTCCTTTGTGTGTCAGAAATTTAGTATTTTTCAGTATAGATTTTTGTTCAGTGTTGTTAATCATTGCGAATCAGATGTCAAACTGCAACTTTAAAATGCCACTGCCAGCTAAACTTAACAAAAATTAAGCAAAATGTAACAGTTACTTTTTATTCTCTGAGCTGTTTTTATCTGGATTTGGGACACAGCTTCCTATTCAGAGAGGAATTGATTCATCTCTGTAGTTTTGTGGAGGTGTTTTGTACAGTTTTTCTATTTGTTTGCATTATGTTGTAAGGTATTTCCCGATTTTTTTTTGTTTTGTTCTTCCCTGTATTTAAATGAGCGAGACAAATTTTATTTGTTTTGTAATTTCACTAATAGTCTCAGTGATGGTTCTGTTTTTTTGTTTTGCCATATAATTTTGAGGAGAAATCAATTTCCACCTCATTCATTTTCTGATGATACGATGTCTATAACCAGGTGTTCAACCTTACTGGATTGGGAATTTGGACAGCATCATCATGAAGACCCCAGAGCTGTATAGCAGTCCTCCTCATGGGAATGGCAGTTTATATGGAACCAGGAAGTCTCTGTCCCAGCAGCTGGAATTTCCTCACACCACTACACAGGTATTTGATTTATCTGACATTATAAACTAAATATATTGAAGACTACACCTTATGTCCACGATAGGGAAGAATTAAATTGCCATATAATTCCCTGCCCTGTATATGTGCTGTGTGTGTGTGTGTGTGTGTGTGTGTGTGTGTGTGTGTGTGTGTGTGTGTGTGTGTGTGTGTGTGTGTGTGCGTTACATGTTGCTCCTCTCCAGCCTGTGCACCGTCCCTCCCGCTCTCTCAGCTCGGCCCAGCTGGTACAGTCCTGCAGCAACGTGCAAGCCTTCATAATCTGTAATATTGTTCTGATGAAGGGCCATGGCAAGGTAGGAACCATATACTACCACAACTACCACCACCAAAACTGTGGCTTCAATTATTTGCATTCTCTCTAGTAACATATTGTGAACAAAAGTTACCACAGGTCTTTTATCCGGCTGCTCTCCAATCACCACTATTTTCAGCAGACAATAATAACTGCTTGACAGTAAGCCAACTTCACTACTTAACTATTAACCTTTTGCACTACTGTCTATGCACTGAGACAAGTCACTTTGAACACATTTGATTTCCTTCTACGAGTATAATATCTTGCTTTTCATGCTGCCTATTTGCAGACACAAGACATTCATCACACGAGTCATTGCAATTTGTTTATTTATTGCAGTATTTTACTTGTTTCATCAACTGGGCCACTTCATTTGTATTTCAACAATACACTTTGTATGTGGTGTAAAATAGTGCTTGTAGTTCTTAAATTAAGGTCCAATTGCTACCTTTTTCCAGAGCTTTTAACTGCATCTGAAGGTCTTAATCAGCAAATGGAGTTTGCTGATTGTCAATCTCAACAATTTAAATATCTTCACTGTGAGTCTGAGCGAAATACATCAGCTGCTACTCTTTACATTAACTACTCTATAACATCATCTGTCATTCTAGTCTTTGTTTGCTTGTCTTATCTTTGTGAATAGTGTACCAGCATTTGCTAAAAATGTTAATCTGTTCCTTTGATTATGATGATGAGTACAATTATGTGATTATATTGCTATTTAAAAAATGGTAATGAGTCCAAATGTTATTAATAATGTTTCTGCTGCTGTTCCCAGGGTCTGGGCTTCAGTATTGTGGGCGGGAGGGACAGCATGTATGGACCAATGGGGATCTATGTCAAGACCATTTTCCCTGGAGGGGCAGCAGCTGCTGATGGCAGATTGCAGGAGGGTGAGAAAAAAAACATGAAGCTCAAACACGCACTTTATGTATCTCTAAACACTTTAAACATTAGAGTTATTTGCACTGGAAAAAAATTTACAAAATGAAGTATATTTAAAGTCATGCATGCTAAAATCGCCTACCATTTGAACACAGTGTTGATGGATGCTATTGTCCCTCAATATGATGATGTTCTTTACATATGTAGAATCACATGGTGAACTGTTCAATACAAGGTAATGCCGTATAGTCAGATGATTATGCCATGCTTTACTGGAACAATATCTTATTATATTACAATGTATATGTATTCAGGAATTTAAGATATCAGGCTGGTATAAATTTTGGTAAAATTTAATTTCATAAAGGTTTTGTTTATTCATTTACACATGAATACTGTGTACCATGATAATTGTTCTATATTAGTCATATACAGTATAAAAAAGTAATTTAATAATGATATGCTCAATGTCAGTTGATATGTCACAGAGTAAATGTATACTCTATAATGCTCTCAGTTGTCAATAAAAGAAGCTGAAATGTCAGTTTATGTGTCAGCACTGAACGCAGTTGAAGTGTCATTTAAAAAGTACAAGATTAAAGCAGTTGGACTGTCTGTTGAAGAGTAGGATACGAAAGCAACTGAAATGTCAGTTCACATGTAAACAGGTGGCAGTAGTTGAAGGTTTGAGGGATGAGCACTGAAAGCAGTTGAGTCTTCAGTTGAAGTGGAAGCCCTGGAGACAGCTGTAGTCTGTGCACTTACAACAGCAACAGTTGATGTACAAGCACAGACGTCAGACGATGTGTCATTTGAGGTTATGAGAGGTGGGAGTAGTTCAAATCTCAGTTAAATAAAGGATGAAAGCAGTTGAATCGTAAGTTAGTGTATGTGGCAGGAAGTGTCAGCTCTGAAAGTATTTGTATGCCAGTTGTGGGGTAAGAAAAGTTGTTTTCAAAATATTAGAAATAATGTCTTCATGTCTTACAGAGTGTATATGTGTTAATAATGATGGAAATTCCTTTCCATCAATCTCTTCATATCAGATTTCTATATTGTGTCAGCTGATATGTCACAATGTAGATGTACCACTTTTAATGCTCTCGTGCCATCTGTTTTTGTGTATGTACAGGTGATGAGATCCTGGAGCTGAATGGAGAGTCTCTGCATGGTTTGACTCATGATGAAGCCCTGCACAAGTTCAAAGTGAGGCAACCGCATTATGATCGTAACAGCATATTCCTCTCAGTTTCAGGGCTTTTAATGATCAAAATAAAGCAGATGGGAAAACAAATCTGTTTCTACTGAACCTGATTTATGAATTCAAAAATGTGTAAAAAAAACAAAACAACAACGACCTGGCTATACTAACTAACTAACTGGAAGAGTCTGCCATGCAATCAAAACAGATAGGAAAACACAGAAGCTCCAATAAAAGGGGAAATATAAAACACCCAGTAGTTTGGGAGATGTGTGCTAACCATTTAGCCACCATGCCAACTGACCACTGGTGCTGGGCTTTAGCTGATCATTGCATCAAACTATTAGATTGCCATGAAATTTTGTACTGACATTCATGTTCTCCAGATGATGTTTCTCAATGACTTTCGGGATCCTGTGACAATTCTTCTAGCGCCATCATCAGATTGATTTTTTTTCCCAAAGATAAAGTTGAGGACATACCGCCATTCAGCCAAAAGACTAAAACCTGAAAATAAGATGTTTTTTTTCTAGAAACTTCAGAACTTAAAATAAATGTTACAGCACACTAGAGGTCCTGTGTTCCTTGTATCTAGCTGAATATAAATAGCCAAAAATAAATAAAATTGCTAATACAAGGTAAGTTATCTTCTAGGAGACAGGGTTGAAATATCACATATTATTTCCAAAATGTCTACTCAAGTATACCCATGGGTATGTACACCCAGAGGCATTGAAATAAAAGAAGTACAAGACGAGTGGAAAGCCAAAGCAAACAAACAAACAAAAAACAAGGGAAAAAAGGAAAGGAAAGCTGACTGAAGAGTCTCGAATATATAGCTAAATATAAAGACATTGAAAGTTATGCTGTTCGGGGATTATGCTTCCACTAGTATCACACTGCTCCAATATACAAGATGTCTCCTGTTTCTTGAATAAAATGACGTAAAGATTATACATATAAATATAAAGGTTAGACCGAGAGTCGTCCATCTTGTCGTGTATATAAAGTCTGTGCTTTTGCCCATTCTCTAAAACACCTTGATGATTGCTCTGTGCTGAAATGTGTTGGTTGAATTAAGAGCAGGCTCTTCCAGTGAGTCAGTTTGCAAAATATGAACATTCCCCGGGGACCAGGGACCGTTTGAGGAACCAACAAACTAAACCTGTGTTTTAAGTGGAGGAGCCAGGGGCTACATTTGGTTCCTGTAGGATAGTTGCAGGGGCAAAAAAAGTGCCTATGTGGGGGTAGTACTTTCTAAAGGTTCAGAAACTGTCGGGGTGGTGGAAGCAGTGCCAGCACACTCCTTCTAAAAGCTTTTACTTAGAACATGGGACTATATGATTTAGCAGTTATGGTTTATAAAAACTGATTAATACAACAACTACAGTATAATGGACAAATGACTGGTTTAAAATGTATTTCAGTTTAAATACTAAAATGACTTCGTTTTATTAGGTAGACAAACAGTAAGTAACGTATTCTTACAGATCACATATTTTTTTCTTGCATGCTGTATATTGTAAAATCAGGAGTGACCAAAGCAACATACACAGTTTTTGTTGAGACGGTATCCTACTACTATAATTGGAGAGTGGCCTGTGTGTGTGTGTGTGTGTGTGTGTGTGTGTGTGTCTGTGTGTTTCTGCGTCTGTCCGTGTGACGTGTGTCCGTGTCTATGAAGCAGCTAGGGGCACAACATTGTAAAGGAACTTATTTCTTAATGAGGCCAAGTTTGCCCGGTTTGGTCGTACCAGGTTCCGGTTCGGTTGTTCCATTTTTTTTTTCCCTTGCTCATATACTGTGTATATGGTAATACTATCAAGAGAGTCTTCTCATAATTTCGCTCAAACCTCACTTCATAACACATAAATTACTTGTAATATTTATACTATACTATATATATGTATCCATCACTTATCAATTGTCTATCAATATGTGTTGTAATGCATAGAAAACAATTGGGATGGGAAGCTATAACAATTCATACAGCTGTTTAGTAATATATTTTTCCTGTTTTTCTTTGTTGTGGACACGTGGACTCTGTGTACCAAAGGAAATTAACATTAGTGTTAACATTACAGACAGTAACATTTTAGCAATACAGAAGCCATGAGCCTAAATTTTCCCAAACAGACTCCACTCACCTAAGAAATATAACTAGCCACCAACCAAACCCTGCAAAGTTTTTGAGGTATTTAAGAAGAATCAGAAAAAAAAAAAAATTTCATTTCATAAGTTTCTCTACGGTTTTTTTTTTGTTAATTTGTTTTGAAACAAAACTGTCATTTTTTAAGATATTTGGTTTCAAAAGGATCAAAGTCTGCCTTAAAAGACACATGCATAAAATATGTGTAATCAAAGAATTTGAACTCCTTTTAAATTTTCCTCATGCCAGTGAACCCCCTCCAGAACTCCCAGAAATATTACCAAGGACGTGCACCTGGTGTCCTCAATGGCAGCTATGGCCCTGTGTGCAAGTGCAAGTTAGTCAACAAACCTATCCAGCTAATTAAGTATATACTGTATACATGAAAACCTGAGATTAGGAGAAACAGGCGGGTTGGTGGGGGCCCAGAGGTCATTTTTATTCTTGGGAGAGTTAATCCAGGCCTGGTTACATCTTCAACAAAGGATCAAACCCATTTACAACAAAAACAGCCAAGTTTGACAAACAACAGACCAACTAAAAATCTGATATTGCCTCATTTTAGCCAGCCAACATTTCTAAAAGCATTGATTTGAAATATGAAATGTCTTGTGAACTGTCTTTGCTCAGCAAATCAAAAAGGGTCTGCTGACTCTAGTGGTGAGGACCAGCCTACGTATGGGGGCACTGTGCGGTCAAGCGCAGGTAGCTCAGCTGTGCAGGTCGCGCTCCCTCAGCTCCACTACAGGCATGGAAAGGGTCAGTGCTGACATGGGAGACTACAACTACCTGAACAACACCTGCAGCAACACACTGAGCATCCCGGGTCAGCCTGCCAAACCAGGAGACCGCATCATGATGGAGATCACTCTGCAGAAAGGTCAGCTTCAGGGGGCAGTATAGATACTGTAGTTATTGATTTTGACAGTCAATTAATCATTGCCTTTGGTATTTTATCATTTAAAATACCAAAAGTTTACAGTTACTGTTTCTCTAATAGGATGAGTTGCTTGCTTTCCTGAGATTCAGCTGATTGTAAATAGAATATGAAGTTGTTTATTACAATTTTTTTTTAACTGGACCAGTTTATTTAAAATTAATAAGTCATTTTAAAGGGTTTTACTCCAGCGAGTGTTGCACCGCCATCACATCAGGTTGACAATAGTGGTCACAACTGGAGCAGCAGAGGCTGAGATATCCTGACTTTTAGTCCCTAGTCAAGCTCTAAAAAAGCTGGACCCTACATTTCCTACAGTGCAAACAAGAGCATCTCTTGGTTATACCCTCCCTGCCTGATAAACACAGACATCTTTCGAACTCCACGCTCCTGGTTTGTAAGGCAGGCTTTCTGTTACATATTTGCAGTCTCTGAGCCGAGATAAGTCGGTCTTCAGAATGGTCATCATGGAGAGTTGTACTCCCCACAACTAGTGATCTGACATTTATTGGTTGAGTTCACCTTTAAGACGTCCCTTCAGTCTATGGTAACTTTTAAGGCAGTTTGTATTTTTATTTATTTATTTACATTTTATGGACTAAGTGATTGATCAATCAATAATGAAAGTATTTCCTAGTTGCCTAAAGGACAATTGGTACCTGATGTCTATGGGTCTGTGGTTTATTGAAGTACAAATGCTAAATTTCTTTTGAAGTGAAACATCAGCCTTTAATAACGGTGAGTGTCAATAATGAAACTTTATTTGCATGTGTAATTTTCCAGAGGCTGGTGTTGGTCTGGGTATTGGACTGTGCTGTGTCCCATCAGGTGTCGGATGCCCTGGGATCTACATCCACACCCTGTCGCCTGGATCTGTAGCGCACATGGATGGTAGACTCCAGTAAGGAGAAATTACTGCACTGGTGTAGAGTTCATGTGAAGGAGTACAATCTAATACAAGTTACTAAAAAACAGATAGTGTTGGGCACAGCATGTTATATGATTTTAAGTCAAAAGCAGAGAGTACTGTACTGCATATGACAATTTATGAGAGTGTTTATTTGAAGACTAATGTGCATCTGAAAGACACTGTCAACTTTTTGATTTTGTATGAATTTATTTACTCACACTATGGATTTAATGCAATTAGTATATTACAGAAACTAAGAACTCCTGTATACAGTAAGTATGTATATACACTATGTACGTGTCAAATCTTTTGTGCCTATGTTAACACTGATGTTTCCCCTCTCCGAGTTCGTTTTTTTTCTTTCTTTCCGACACCTTTTCCTGAACTTTTCCTTCCTACCTTTAGGTGCGGAGATGAGATAATGGAGATCAACGACACTGTGGTTTACAACATGGTGCTGAATGACGTCTACACAGTCCTGAGCCAATGCGCACCAGGTCCAGTCCACATCATCATCAGTCGCCACCCCGACCCCAAAGTATGCAGCGCCTCCACCTCATTTATTTTAACCAGTGTAGATGTACGGGCTTTACCGGGCAAAGCCTCTGCTGGCTCAGTGTTAATGTTGCCTCATGGGTTGAACTGTGGGCATCTGTGCTGTTAGCATGGATTCCCTCTTTCAATTTGGTGTTCTGGCTTCCTCCCTCACTCCAAACTCCAACAGGTTGGAGTGAAGTCTCTTCATATGCTGCTACTCAAGAATATTTTTAAAACTACATTGTAGTTTCGGTCTATCACCTGTTGCCTGACATGTTCCTTGGTACCTTTCGTTCACACGAAGCTAACTTTCCTTTTAAAATATATGGTTGGCATCATTTAGTCTTTTTCTTATTAACAACAATTCCATGAAAAGACCAAAATCAACAATGTGTCCGTCCCTCAGTACTTTCCGACTTCCCTGCTCCTATCCTGTCTGTAGGCTGTGAATTTCCAGAAGTGGATTAATTCATATTTGGTGCTCTAGTGAGTATTTCCAGCAGCGGCACAGTGTGTATGGGATTGAGTCAAAATAATCTACATTATGTGTGTAAACCCAGCCTTATCCTAAATTTTGATCACCTCAAGAATGGTAATTACTGGATCGCAAAATACTCCAGATAAACAGGAGTACGGAAGATGTCATCAATTTAGGTGAGTGTCCTGAAACATATGTACTGATACAAAAAATGTTAGTGTCATCATCTGTTCTGCCCAAAGATTTGAAAAACTACTTTAGTCGTATCTTTTTACAGTTTGGGTTTTAAGAATTAATTGAAATCTTTTCTTTTCACACAAGATTCTGAAGACTGTGTTTATAACCTTGTAGGTCGTCCTTTCTTGACTTTTATAAAAAAAGTTTGTGAGTTTCCCTGATCTTTAATACATTTCATCATCCTGACTTATAGTATACACCAAAGGCTGATGTTTGTACTGTAATGTTGACAATCCCCACCTTCTGCACTCTGTGTGTCACAGGTATCGGAGCAGCAGCTGAATGATGCTATCGCTCTGGCAGTGGAAAACAGCAAACTGAGAAAGGATAAGAGCCAGTGGAGTATTGAAGGTTAAATATTTATTTGTTCATTATTAATTTTCCACAGTCACACATTACTAAGTACTTCCAGTACTTTTCTTGAGGAGCATGTTCTCCCCATGTTTGTCTTGACTCATGCCATCTTTCTTATGTTGTCTTGCCTGCTTCGTTTCATTCTTCTGTCCTTTTTTCCTACACTGTAACTAAATGATTATCTTTATGACTCAGCACCAGTATACAGTAGAAACACCATTCAAATTCCAAAAGCTCACTATTGCACACTATTCAAGTGTGAATAGGTTTATTATGATGACAGGTACAGTTTATGAGATAGGCTACATACCTAATGCAGAAGTGTCTCCATTCACTCCCATTACATCTAATCCAGCCAATACACTTACGTTAGGGAGTTTTCATGAGGTTATAAAATCTTACAAAAATCACTTTAAACAGCATCAGGGAGCACACACATTTCCTTCAGGAAATGCTTCTCTAGGTTCTAAAATGATTTATTATTATTAGTTTTAGAATCTTTTGTTTTTTAATTTCTTTTTCTATCCCAGGCCTGCGCAGACTAGAGTCTTGCTCTCACAGCCGGCAGAGATGTCAGCATTGTCTGGAGCGGAGTTTCAGTCAGCTCACGGTTCGACGTGCGCAGAAGACCATGACCCGCTCCTGCAGCGACAACACCAGCAGCCACCACCACAACCGCTGCCTCACCATCCACAACCTCCACAACACACATCATATCCCATCAGCTCGTGTCCACAGCCTAGACACACCAAAGGTAAGCAAACATACCACAGGTTGTATGGAGAACTGCTACTACTACATGTGTGCATTATCACATATCTTGCATATTTTTTTGTAATTTTCTATGTATTGATTTTTTTTGTGCCAGAAGGTTGATGTATTTGATTGAAAATCTTTCAGTGTGTAGAAGTTATGTCTTTCGATGTGTAGCAGTGTGTCATCTCTTATCTTGCCCCATTCCCTGTCCTATAGTCTATGACAGACACATGGTCGGACAACAGACTGTCAGTGCCTCTGTATCCTGATGGAGACTATAACATCCCATACAACTCTCCTGCTGCCAGCCTCACCAGTCAGCAGGCCTTGGATCTGGCCTTCAGGGGCAACAAGGTATCACATCCATCCATCCTTCCATCGACCATCTTTAATTCTTCCCTCCTTCCTTCCATCCATATATCTTTCCATCCCTCCTTCTTTCCTTCCTTCCTTCCTTCCTTCCCTCCTTCCTTCCTTTCTCTATTATCCTGGTGGGGCGTAAAGTAGTTCAGCAGAGATCAATGATGCAGTAGGTGAAAGCATATCCATTTCAGTAAAATGTACTAAAATTAAAATGAAGTTCTTTCTAAATAAAAACTAATTGAGTAGGGATAGGGGTAAACACTTCATCGGGTTCATCAGGTGGGCGGGCACTCTTTGAGATGAAGTAAACTTAGTCCATCTGTCCATTCTGTAAACCCACGTATTCGTTCAGGGTCATGGGGTCCTGGACCCTATCCCAGTATCCATTGGGCAGGAGGCAGGGTATAGAAGGGACAAGTTTGTGAGTTTATCAATCAGTAGGTCTCCTACAGGAATTGAAGACTGGGACTTGAGAAGAGAGGGATGGTTTTAAGAAAACTTTATGCCCAATTATATATAGCAACAGCAGAATCATTTAATACAAAATACAATACACTACAAAAATAAGGTTAGTACCAAGAGTCAACAGAAAAGTTTTGATAATGTTACTGTAGAAAAAAAATAGTTTTTCAGAGTTTAATCAGTAAATCATCATCCACTGGCCATCTTCGTCTACATATCTTCTGTTTACTCACAAAAGCGGACTTCACTGCAGAATGAAATCAGAAAGAGGAGCATAGAGTCAGAGGAGCATTTGATGTAGAGTCATACTGGATTATTTCAGTGATGATTCTTTGCTCCAAGCACTTCTCTAAAAATGAATAGGCACACTGTGTCCATACAGCAGCTAAATAAACATCAGCCTTCCAGTAAATTCACGCACAAACATTGGTTCATGTTTTAACCCAGTTCATACAAAGTTTAATGAGCATAACAACCAATCTAATGGACATATGACTTTCTTTAAGACAATAACCCTTCAATCTTAAATATAACCCTAAAGGTTCCACCAGTCCCATGACTGTTGGGACATGTGCCAGTAAGCGTGAATATACTGCTGTAGGCCAGCTTTACCATTTACCAGCCGGAATTAGGCTTTTGCATTAAATTCTCTATAAACTGTAGTAATAAAATCTCTGAGGGAGACTGTTAACAAGATGGTGGAATCAGACTGACAGGAAATAATCAAACCATGTTCAGAGTCACTTCAATCAGTTTTTTGTCTCTTCCATCATTTGGTGAAACAGTAAATATGGTTTTAGATCCTGTGTTCTTGCTTCACAGTATTAATACCTTTAATACAGCTGTGTGTGTGTGTGTGTGTGTGTGTGTGCGCGTTTGTGTGCGTGTGTGTGTAGTCCAACTGCAGGGTTCGTGCTGCTCCACGTCGGTACCGCTGGCCCCAGGATGTGACCAGTGAGGAGGGTTATAATGGAGATTCCAGTGGTTCCAGTAGAGGATCCCCAGTTAGAGACGAAGAACTGGAGCCCGCATCACACACCAGCTGCCAGGTATAGCACTCTAGATACAGCTGCTGAACAGCAGAAGGAATGGTTATAGTTAAATTGGCTGTAAAAATGGTTCCCTTCAGCACTTTTTGCACATTTGCTAGTATTTGCTATTGATGAAAGATATCACTAGTGTTTGGTGCACACATTTTGAAAAAACTTGTATTTTTCAATAATTATCTACTATCTCACACAACAGAAGAGAGCATTTTTAGTTGTCCCTTTTCCTTTGACCAAACAAGCATAGACTTTGAAGGTACCCTGTGGTAATTTGACAAAAATTCTTCATCCACATTGCTTTTATCTGTGTGGCATGCACATACAATGCCACACATGCATGAACCAGATTGTTCACCAGCACCCAACAGGTTCGAGTCAGACAAAAGAACTGTTGTGTTCTAGCACCGGTTACCATTTCTGTGCTAAGATGTGGAATATCTGTCAGAAAAATCAAATCAAAAACAATCAAACAGAAAAACGAAAGAAAAGAAAAACAAAAACAAAAAAATGTCACAATCATCCTTCGATTACTACTTCAAACTGTGTAATTTTTGTAGGTTTTTTCTTGGTCACTGTATTGACCTTCCACTGTCTGAGAGATGCTGCTCATAATAGCTATTTTGGTTTATCAAACAGTATCCAAGTACGGTGCCCATATTAAACACCTTCAACTTGATCTGCATCTCAGTCAGATTTTTTCACTTCCTTCTCTGAAACATATCAGGAAGAGAGTGGGAGGACTGCTACTTGCTGACTGCATTGTCTTTCTCAATATACTGATTATGATACTAATCATGTTTCCCCCAATTTTTCCTCAATCATGCTCATTGCTCCTCTCCTTCCACTGCCCGCAGCTCTTCGGCAATATATACAAGGCCATGCAAAAGATCCTGAGGTTACTCTTAAGGAATGTATGTGAAGTGATGTGGCTTCCAGTGAAAGCATGCTAAATGCACTTTGCTTTTTATGATTTAATAAAACATAAAGCTGTCAGCCCAGTCATAGACAATACAGAGAATGGGGCAATTATTATGGTGCTCACGATGGGAACAGTTGGGTTCCTCTCTATTATATTGTAAGGTCTCAACCTTACTCTGTTAAGTGCCTTGAGATAATGTATGTTATGATTTGGTGCTGTATTAATAAAACTGAACTGAATTGAATTACAGTAATTTGACAGTGCAGTCTTTCATTGCTGTAATTTTTCTGTATGTAATTTCGGGACTACTCTCTAATAAAGCACCCTTTATAAGGGTTTATCAGTTGTAACTAATGGCTTTATTAAGGGTCATTGCTTTATAGATATACATTGTATTAACATTTACAATTGCAGACTCAGTGGGTTAAAGTATAGAGCAATCCTTTTACAGAGTGCAACCCAGAAGTTGTTCTCATGAATGGCTTTACTAAATCATTAGTAAATTATTTATTATCATTTAATAAAGCCATTAGTTACAGCTAGCAGACCCTTTAAAAGGATGCCTTAATAGAAAGTACAGTTAAACCAAAAAATGAGGACTGCTGCATGCAGTACTTATCAGTTGTCTCCACTGTTCTGTTCTAGTTTTTCTTCTTGGGGGGGCTGAAGGTTCTGGGTTCAAACCCGCTGGCCAGCTTGGGCTTTTCTGTGTGGAGTTTGCATGTACTCCCCGTGCCAGTGTAGTTTTCTTCCGGGTGCTCTGGTTTCCTCCCACAGTCCACAGAAATAGACGTTAGGTGGATTGGCGACTCTAAAGTGCCCGTAGATGTGAATGCGAGCATGAATGGTTGTTTGTCTCTATACATAAAAGTATGTGGACAGTCATGGCCACATACTTTTATTTAATTTTGTTCTAGAGCTGGTTTTCAACCAGGTTTGAAAAGCCATCCAAGCATCGGCTGTTATGGCAGAAGATTAATGACCATGGATTTTTGGAATGAAATGTTCAACAATTGGTTGTACATGGTTGTACAAACCTATCACTAGACAAGAACATTGTGAATGGATGCTTTGGCCAAACCCTGGATTATGCTCGATGATGTTTTTTAACATTCAATGCCAAGATTTTTACAATTATGTCTTTCTACAGTCTGCGCATGACAACTACGAAAGGGTCAAGGATAAGGAAAGACTGTGGTTACCTTTTTTTAAAAAGAGGAACATTAATTGCAGTTCTGTGACAGAATTCAAACTTTGTTCTGCTAAGTTACCACCTCACTAAATAACTGGCACAATACTTCTTGCATTGGCTCTGAATGTTGGCACAGAATTCATGTTGTGCACTGCAGAATGTATGTGAACGTAATTGCTACTGATACTGGGCTAGAGTGTAACGTATACACAGTTTCTCAGTGTGTGTAAATGGCCATGAATGACCTAGGAGTGCAAATACGTAATATGGTGCTCACAATACCCATCTAATGTTTCTAATAATGCATGTTATATATGCCTTTAAAACGTGTGTTTTTGTGCATGTGAGCATGCAAGCATTGCATGTCGTGTGCCCATATGCATCATGCTTGTTGCTGAGCAGGTTATAAGCATTTTACTGACTGAGTCAAAAAGTGTGAGAGCAGTGGATGAATGTCTGAGCGGAAGCAGGGTACATTATTGCACCTCTCTGTGGTTGCAGCCAGAGAAGCTATGGTGAAACAATACTTCCTGTTTGTTTAGCAGGAAGGAGAACGAATAAGAGAACAGTCAGAGTGGAGTAAAGAAGATTTCACTCATCCAGACACTGCAGCCTGCACCGACGACAGCCACATAGGTAGGAAACAAGTGCTATTATATTACATTTGAGCATTTGAACGCAACTTCAGAACTAGCAGATTAGCAGAAACTAGCAGAAATCCAAACCTCGTGCTGAGGTTCTAAGTATTTCAGTGAAAAGTATGTGAGGTTCCATTTCCTTTTTGAGGCAGGGTTGTTATGTGTCACTGAATAAAATTCAATCAGGATATGACGGTAGAGTTCAACTGGGGCTGCAGTTGATGATTGCCTGCTTTAGTTACACCAAGCCTGCCAGGGCTCTATTAACAGCATATTTCAAAGTTCAAATTTAATATGATTTACATCCCTTGAAATGATCCTAGATGACCAACTGTGGCATCACTTGTTCAAAGGTAGCATTGCCAAATTTAGATACCACACCCAACACAGTTTGTAATATAGAGGAGTGAGTGCTATGAATATTTTAATTTTAAAAAAGTCTCTCTCTCTCTCTCTCTATATATATATATATATATATGTATGTGTGTATGTGTGTGTATATATGTGTGTATATGTATGTAGATATACATATATATAAATACATATTCATATATGTATGTATGTATATATATATATATATATATATATGCAATATATAAACTAAGCCTGATATTACTAATACTGGCAGAGGCCTGATGGTGACTATTCACCATGTTGCTCACAGTGTGAACACATAGTAATATCTATCAGTGAGTTTTGTGACATGCATATTTTTTTAAACACATGGCCACATCTAAGACGTCTGTTTCCTCTGTGTTGACAGAGGTACTCTGTTCACAGCCAAAGAGAGGAGCTCTGAGGAGGCAGGCCCGTATAGGACACCATACCCAAGAGCAGCTTCAGGATCCCTGGGTTCGCCTTTCAGACAGCTCTCCTGAAGAACTGCCCGAGATCCAGCACCAACACACTGCAGACAACAAACACTCTGTCCACGCCCACAGCAAGCCTGCCACGATGAGTGACGAAGAGTACACCGCTGAGGTCAACGGCACAGACACAGATGGGACCTCAGATCCTCCGTCCAACATTACTCCAGAAAACATGCCTGGAACTCCCCCAGACTCAAAGAGGGGGCCCCCAGTGGCACCCAAGCCCGCCTGGTTTCGCCAGAGTCTGAGGAAAATTCGAGACGAGCAGGACCAGAAGAAGCAAGCTAAATCTGCAGAGCAGAGGCCTGCTGTGGGTTTCAACAGAAGCTTTGAAGTCAGATGTGCTTCATCTGCAGCCAAGGTGTCAATCAAACAAAAGATTCACTCATTTGAGACTTTTTCCAGTCCAGAGGCTCTAGAGAAGTGTGGTGGAAGGGGCCACAGGAGGCCTGTGATAGAGAAGGGCTCCAGGAGACACCCTGTGTCACATGAAGATTGTGGGAACAGCAAGCATGAAATCCCCAAAGAGATTCAGTCAAACCAGTCTGCATCTGTTCCGGAGACAGACAACACCGTCTCTGCTTCATCCTCTGCTATCACCCCCTCCACTTCGGAAGCTTGTACAGAAAAGTCCTGTGAGGATGAACCTCCCTCCATCCAAACTCCAACAGATCTTCCACCCTCGGACACCTTCAGCACTGACCTGGACTCTGGGATAAATGATTCTAATGCGGCTCCATCCCACTATGACAGCAATGTCGTACCATCCAGACAGGAGTCTGAGCCAGAAAGAGTGGATCCCAGCGAGGTCAAGGATAAAGATGAAGGGGAAAGTGCTCCAGAGGGGACGGAGGGGGATGGAGCACAGAGCGAAGGAAAGCTGCTGAGCACGAATCTGAGTGCTGGTCCACCTACAGACAGCGACTCCCTGAGAGGCCTGGAGGGAGAGAGTATAGGGAAAATTCTTGCCTTCACTAACCAGGTAATCTGTAACACATTAGGAACTATGGTACTGTATACTTGTCATAGTCAGAGATATAGTGTAGGCTTCATATACATAACCCTAGAGCTCAGTGCCTTTGAATTATTTGTTGTTTGCAGTAATTGAGACCCCTGACTCAAAAGAGCACCTTAAACCCCTTTTTTTATTTTGGATACCGAAACTTAATTTTTGTGTTTGTAGATATGCATATTACCCACTGAGATAGACTTATGTCTCTGTTTGGTGGAAAACGTATTTCTGAAAATTACGGTACAGTTTTCCTACCATTTTATTGCCCACATATGGAAAAATCCACATCTGTACATTCTGTACATACATTAAAGTGAACATTATTTAAAGGGAAATTCAAGTTTATTACAACTTGGGTTTTACTTTGATAGTTTTGACCATCATTTCTATCAGAACATTCTCCTCACCGAAGTAATAACTGAGGAACATGGCAGCTATAACACAGTCTTGATGGGCCAAGGAATGCAAGCAGTCAGATAATCACGTAGGTTGTAAACAAACTACAGTTTAACCTGATCATCTATACCACTTTATCTGGAAAAACACACCGGAAATATCTATAATAATCCCTTATTGCACAGGAAAACTGTGTGTGCATACCAACTACAGTAACGGCCCCTACGCTGTGTGATTTTGAGATACCAGATGACAGTGAGATAGTGAGAAAGTGAGAGAAACTACAGCCGGTTTACAGCATCAGAGCTGAATTTGATTTCTGACAGAGATATAGTCTGAAATTTAGGGTGAAATTCAGCCTTTGCAGTACCCTCATACTGTTTGGTACAAGAATGACCAGCTTTGAATTCTCTCAAATCCTAGTCTGTTTTAATGTCTCGTTTTAATTGCAGGTTTCACAAGCACTGATGCGCTCTCTAACCATGTACTCCGGCCATGGTAACCCTCGCTCCCCAAACCTGCAGGACCCACCTGCATTGGATTTCACTAACCCTGAGGAGTCTGAGCCTGCAATGGAGAGCACGGACAGAGGATTCTCTGTCAGGTAAGACTTCCACAGAGAGGTATGGGCAACCATGACTTATAGTGTTCTATTATCTAAACAGGGAATCTGTCACAGAAGTTAAACTGTGCCTGTTTTATATTCATAAGGAAGTTGGATCAGGTTGAATCACTTCCTGTTTAATCAGCGAAACAGTTGTCAGTTTCAGAACAGATATTGAAATATATAACAGATAACAGATATTAAATACAGCACAGTTATACACCACTGGCCTGCACTATGCTCAGAGGTATGTAACTGACATTACGGCCTGATCTCTGTTTCCATCTTTTTAAACACAGCTTGGCTACACTGAGAGAGTGTACCATCGAGCGAGGGGAGGGGGGATCTCACGACGGGGCAGGAGTCACTTCTGCTTGTGCTCACTCTGTCATCTCAGCCATCCCTTCACAGGAAATACAGAGGATGATCCAGGAAGTCAAAACTCTGGGCGAAGAGACGCTGAAGGTAAAAAAAAAAAAAAAAAAAATCTTTCACCCGGTATTACCCAGTTTCACCATTTCATTTTTCCAAAGTTTTAACATTCATGGAGATCTGTTCAAAGTAAAGCTCTGCAGCTATTCTCATCATCACCAACATGCAACAAGGATGAAAAAACATTATATCACCTTACATGTCCATGCATACATAGAAAACTTGAAACAAACATTTAATTACCAGAGAAACTCAGGGCTAAATTCAGGGCTGCAGTTTGGATTTTAGAAATACTTAGGTCATGTGTCAGGTAACAACTCTGATGGAGAAATGCTTAATCCCTTATTCATTTATTTTTTGGTAACCTACAAGTAGTCAGATTTATGTTCAACAAACATGATACATGATGTTAATCAGTGAGTTTCAGAGATTTTCGTAAGTGCACTTTTGAACTTTACTCAGAGCTTAGCTAGCTGTTTCCCCCTGCTTCCAGTCTTTATGCTAAGCTAGGCTAAATACGTCATGATTTACCACACAGACATGAGGTTGACATCAGTCTGAAAAGTCTCTATAAAAGAAAGTTGAAAATAATTGTATTTCTTTAATCTTGAACTATTCCTTTAAACTTTTCTATTCAGGCTACAACCAAAGTGCAAAGTTTCCTAGAGTTTCTTAGTGCAGCCTTTATGAGGACCATAGTCTTGGTTTAAAACAGTTTTCATCAGATCATAGGCAGATGATTGATGGACTACAGTCCCCAATCATTTTGTTGCAGCACAATGTGCCTCCTGGTAATGGAAGGCAGAGTCTCATCATTTTATGAATCTATGGGGGATTTGTCAATTTTATGAAATACTGCTGTATTTAGTGTAAACTTTTATGTTTTTATATTCTTACATGCAGCTAATTTTATAGTGCTCATGTATTAGATTCTAATATACTGTACTGTGTAGATCTTACTGTCTCTGATTACTGAAAACTAAAAAGGCCTGTCTGCCATTGGCATGATCGTTTTGAACAACATTATCAGGTCTTGTAATTGCTGTGTTTTGTGCCCATTTTGTCGATCTCTGTGTTTGCGAGGCCTGAAGGGAAACTTTCCATGTCTCCTGGTCAAAATCTCAGCGACAACTCAAAAATTCAGCCATCTGGGAGGCAGCATGTGCTCAACATCTGCTGCGTATTAAACACCACACTCAGAGCTTTCTGTGAATACAGATGATCTAAAAACACAAAATGCCTCTGTTTAAAGATCAGTGCACTGTCTTCTGTGTGCAGCAACCCCTCAAATTCTCAGAAAGTATTTCACATGTTGAACTCCTAACCATCAGTGTACCCTTTATCTTTTAGATTTAGATTGAGTGAAATATTCAGGCTGGCCTGTTTTATGACTGAACTACTAGTTCAGAACTGCACATAATATTTCACAGATTTCCCCATTTGACTCCCTCAGTCTTGGGTTTAGACAGATTTATGAAAATTATTCATGCACAGTATTCATCATTTAACATATTCAAGTATTCGCCAATCACTGACACTAGTCACTATTAAAATCATTTTAGGCATAAAATCATGGACATTTTAAGACCCAAAATTTCTGAGTAGATTCATTTTAATATTTGTTTTTTCAGCATTTGGTTGTGTAGAATAATTATGCTGCCATTTTAGCCTGGACTCTTTGGAGTCTTTGATCTCAAAAGTAATTCAGAGTGAAATATTACATTTGGAAACACGACCTAGAAATGAAAATAATACAGTAAAAGTTACGTATACGGTGTGTGAAGAGCGTTTAGTGGCTCAAAGTCCCTTTATAGTAATAACCCGGTTAAAAATGTAATGCAGATAATCATAAAAACGGAATAAACGGCAGTAGTAATCCTGCTTCTTTTTCTCTCTTTTTTTACCACAGCAGCTGGTGGACATACATGTTGTGATTCTGCATAAAGAGGAGGGAGCCGGGCTGGGTTTCAGCATCGCTGGAGGGTCTGACCTGGAGAGCAAAGCTCTCACAGTAAGCAGCAGTCACTCCAGATTCATACTGATCATTTAGATCAAGGGTTAGACTGACATATGGCCAGGACAAATTGTTGAAGATCTTAAATCGACCACTAGGTGGAGAGCTTCTCAATATTGAGAACAATGCTCATTCATTCTGAATTATTCCCTTATACCTACATAAACATCCTCCAAGATTCCAAAACAAACGAACAAATTGAAAACAACCCAACATATTTTCTCACTTCCTTCTAGTGGTAATTACCCATTTAGGTTTGACCAGGTTCTCCAATATCTGTCTGAGAAGTCTTAGAGGCCAAGAAACAATGGAGGTGAATGGAATTGGATTTGTGGTGCTCACAGCATTGAAAAATGACATTGAAAATAATCCAAGAACAATTTCTGTTAGCATTAATGTCATTGTTAATCTGGATATCCACAGAAAACACAGACGTTTTTATTTGGAACAATTTTCTAATAAAATAATTCTTAACTGATCACAATTTATCAGAGCAACACAACATTGTGTTCGCTTATCACTGATTTTAATCAGTGGCACAAGGCAACATTTTGACAGGAATAAAAAGGAAACAAATCACACTTCTTTTTATTTATTTTTCTCTCCACCACTACCACAGAGAACAGAATAGTTTAGCTTTTAATGCGGACACAGTTGTTGCAGATCTCAGGTTATCAGGCAGTTTGTTCCAGAGAATGGGACCAAAGTAGCTGATTACCTTCACCAGATTTGCAAACCATCACCACCACCACCTTTGTCGGAGATCTCTAACCGGACTGTAGTCGTTGAGTAGGTCACAGATGGGGAGCCGAACCGTTAATTGCTTTTAAGACTATCATGAGAATTTTGGAAGCAAGTGGAGTGATTTAAGCTAAGGCCTTCCCTATTGTTGGTTTGGGTTACCCAGCAAACACAGCGTTACAGTAATCTGACGTGGATGAGATAAGTGCATGAACCAGCTTCTCAGAGTCAGCTCGAGAGATAAATCCTCAAAACTTTGATCATGTTTTTCAAGTGATAAAAAGCTGTCTTGGTAAAGTTTCTGACTTGACTTTCAACGTAAGATCGGAGTCAAAAAGAAGTGAGAGGTTCCTTACTTGCTCAGTGTACTCCAGAGACAGTCATTCTAGGTGTGACTAAAATTCCTGTCTCTGTTTTTTCTAACCTACTCCAATTATCTTAGTCTTGACTTGGCTGCAAAAAAATGTTACTACTAACTTGCTCATAGAACTAAGATCATCAGACCACAGAGAAATGTACAGCTGAGTATCATCTACATGTGAATGATACCACACCTGTTTCAGTGTTGCCAAGTGGAAGCATGTACAATGTTTAAAGATCAAAGAAATTAATAAATCTTTATATATGTTTATATGTGTGTATAGAGAGAGAGAGAGAGAGAGAGAGTTAGAAAGACAGAGATAGCCAAAACATTAACTAACTGGTAATTGGTTTTTTGTAGCTGATCAGAGGCAGATTAGTAATTTTCCTGTCACTTATTAGTGTGATAAGGGCTGTTTCAGTGTTGTGAGTTATATTTCAGGTCTGAAACCTGAACAAAAAAAATTACTTGGAATTGATTTGACAGAATTCATCCGTTCATCTATCATAGGAAAAGGAAACTAGGTATTTTGGTTATTTCTAGTCAGCTGAAAAATGTATTGGACTGTCAGGAAGATTTTGTTTAATTGTTGTAATAATATAGTGCATTTTTGAATACATCAAAGTCAGCCAGGGGCTGGTCTCACAAAGCATTTGAGAAATTACCCACCAAGGCATCACATGATGGCAGAGCAGGCAATGTAAACTTTAAAAATTCATTGATGCACATTTTAGCTGTATTTGCATGAATGTAACACCTCTTGGTTAGTCTATTAGTATTGTACGGAGTACGAAGACTGCAATATCTAGTGCGTCAGTTATATCCCTGCTTCTGGAGAAAACATGATCAAGAGGGTGCCCTTTCTTATGGGTGAGACCAATATCATGCTCTTAATAGTCAAATGATTTTTTTTTTTTCCACTTTTTTAAGTTAAAAAAGTGCAAATGCAAACCATTGTTGAATTTGATCCATTGATCTGTACACCTAATATTAAGCAGTGAATCTGATGCTAATATAAAGTGGCTGTAACCTGAGGACTGAGCATGTGAATAAGTAAGTAGATGAGACTGGGTCTGGTGAACAAGAGGTGTTGAATGTCACAGTGCATTCTGTTGAGGTTATATTTACAGTGTGTCAAGGTGTCTTTGCTGGTAAATAGTTTTTGTTTTTTTTAATCAAAGGATGAAATAGGGAACATCTACCCAAGGCCAAGCTAATTGTCTGTTTGATTTTGATTTGACTGACTGTATTAATCTCAATAAACTGGACAAAATATACCAGAGAATGAGAAGCATGCCAACTAGCCCAGTCGTGTACTCCAGTGTACTTTCCATAAACAAATAAAATAGATTTTCAGCCTTTACAGCTCTACCTGTAGTCTGCATGTTGTACTCTGGGCCAATGTCTGCACATGAAACAGACACTGCGCACATACTCTCTGAACCCCTTTCGGTGTGTGAAACACCGGCTGTCTTCCGTGTAGGTCCACAAAGTGTTTCCCAGCGGCCTGGCGGCTCAGGAGGGCACCATTCAGAAAGGAGATGAGGTGTTGTCTATAAACGGACAAACACTGCGTGGCGTCACGCATGCTGATGCCACTGCTGCTCTGCGCCAGGCCCGCAGTTTGAAGCTGGCTGTGGTGGTCATCTGCAAGAGGGCAGAGGAGGACGGGGGAGAGGGAGGGGGCTGCAAGAGAGAAGTGCCCAACCCTGCAGGTGAGTCATACAAAAACACACAAGGGCGTAGTCCAAACACCTCGATTGTTTGAGCATCTCCAGTTTCCAGTCTGTGCAGACAAAAAAGTTCTGTGGTTCACGAGGGCTTTAAAAGGTTTCACATTTTGTGTTATGAAATAAATGACACCTGCTAATATCTTAACTTGCAGTTTTTCAGCTGTACAATAAAGGCATGCAGGCTAAATCCGCCCTGTTTAGTTCACTGTGTTTTGTGTTGCAGCGGAGGAGCAGGGAGATTCAGTGAGTGTGGAGCTAGAGAAAGGAGCTGGAGGAGTCGGTTTTACTCTGGAAGGAGGAAAAGGCTCGATCCATGGAGACAGACCTTTAGTCATCAACAGGATCTTTTCAGGTACACTCATGATGTAGACCTTTTAAAACAATGAAACTTCCAATAAATTCAAAAGTCATGCTTGTTTTTATTAAGAAGTGCTTCCATTTATTTACTAAAGCTGACAGAAAGTTGATTTTTTGAGAGAAGCACTGTGAATGAATTGAGCCAAAGTTAAGACAACAAGTTGACCTTGATATTTGGCTTATTATTTTTTGGTTATTACACTGCAGTTATCTTGATATTCTTAAAGGGGGAGAGGATGTGATTCATTTCTGGAGTGCAGTTATTTTAAAAACAAGGAATGGAACCTCTTTAGAGTACTCAGGTCTGTACCAGTACCTAAAAACTGGTAAAACTATGAACTGCTGACACTTGACAATAAATGCTTGCTCACAGTCTGGCTTTTTGAAATTTAAAAAAAAAAAAAAACAGATCTGAAAAAAATATGTTTACACTTCAGAAAAAAAGAAACTGAAAAAATGGAATGGCATTGTTATCAGCACTGAAACTCAGGTAACATGTTGAGACCAGTTATCCTGACATTGTGAAAGATACCGGGAGCTAAAAATGGGTACTTTTGTGTGTCAGGTGGAGCCGCAGAGCAGAGCGGTCTGCAGTGTGGAGATGAACTGCTGCAGGTCCAGGGAGTCAGTCTGCAAGACATGACACGGTTTGAGGCTTGGAACATGATCAAGGCTTTACCTGACGGACCCATCACAGCAGTCATCAATAGGAGGCGTGGGGGGACAGATTGAGACATAGGCCCTGGGAGCTGCTCGCAAATGAGGAGGCCAGAGAAAATAAAAAGAAAACAAAACAAACGATAGCACTTGAGGCTCACCTGATGTCTTCTCATAATCTCTTAGAAATCAAGTGTCAGCCAGTCAGTGTGGTCCACCTATGGCATAGTGGTTTAGACAACTTCTGAATATATTTGTATTATTTCTTATATCACCGTTCTGACCGGATATCAAAGCGTATTAAAGGTTCGGCCAAATTCCCCGGCAAAATCCACATCTTCTCTCTTATCCTAATTGTATCTAGCCATGCACTAAGTGTTGCGTCACAATTGCTATGAATAATCTACACATTTTCACTAGAAAATAGTTCCAAGTACGGCTCTGTAGTTTTGTACAGTGCCTGGCTTTATACAAAATCACAATTCCTGGCCAGTGTAATGGGCAGAGGAAACCTAACTCATGCGCACAAATGATAAATCATGCTCTCACATTATTAACATGTGCGCACAAACTAAGAAATTGTTATCTTCAAAATCACTGAGGTTGTGCTCTTGAATCAAGTCAAAGATAACACACTGGCGTTCAACAGGCAAACAGGCTAAAATCCTAAGTGTACACCCTTATCTCCCCCAAAACTAATAACAAACGCCATAAAATCCAAACAGCTCATTTAGATCAGAATGTCCATGGGCTGACAGCTGTCACAGTTATTTTGCCTGTATTAGGCTCCATAGTGGCGTAAGTGTAGCTGATTGCAGCCCTTGCTGGCCAGTATTAGTGAAAAAACAACCAATGTAGCATCATAACTGCACATTAAAAGTGTTGACGGGACATGGACTAATGTAAGAAATGTGATAACCATCGATATTAATATGAAGGAATGAATTAGGAATTTGGAGGCATGTCAAATCTAAAACAGCTGGTAGCCCGCTTTTAACACTCTGGATGCTCCTCGGTAACCGATTTGAGTATGCACAACAAACTTCAGTTCCTACTGCTACACTAACGTCACACTGAGTGTTATTGGCAGATTCGATTGTCAGGCCATGGAAAATATATCTGCTTAGATTTGATGCAGTTTTCTTTTTATTTCAGACAGAGTTGATTGTGAATATACTTTTTCCCCTTAACAGTTGTGATATCTTTGACATCCCTTCAGTATAATGTTAAAATGTTAACAATATGTTTAATACTGTGTTGTTTAATGCAAACAAATTAAGTCATTCAAGAGCATAAAATAGTAATTTGTGCACATGAATTACTGATTCACAAGCCCAATTGTGAAAACTAATTTGTTTTATTTTTCTCCACAACATCTGCCACCTCCAGAGTTGAAGGAACAGAGTTAAGTCTTCTTTGTACATGTTCACTTGCTCTTGAATGAGGTGGTAAATACAGTCTTTTCCTAAAATATACAGTATATTAGGTTGATATTAGCCCAAACTATGACAGTCAGAGGCAGTAAAACTTCTTTTAAAAAACACTATTTAAAAAAATGTTATCAGCAGCTTTAGGTAAAAAAAATATCAGTAAATAGCCTTGAAAACCGGACACTGGACTAAGCATACTTCAAATATTGTTTCATACCACAGTAGTGCTGTGAACCAAGCAGTTTTATTTGCTCTATCTATCACAGTTTGAAACAGCAAGCCCCAAATCAGGCCATGTGAGCCACTTAACATATCACGAAAGACTGATTTTCAGCTAATGTGAGGCAGGTGGTCTCAGATTTTTTCCCCCTCGCTACAACAGCTTCCTCACAATTCTGTTCGAAAGTCCACAAAATGGTTCAGTTTGATTCAATTCAGACATTTTCACAAAGTTGAAGGAGAAGGGAAAAACTACAGGAGATAGGTGTAATAAAAGCAACATCTGTATAGAATAATTCAAACCAATTGAAAAACCCTGCAACAAATCTGTCTTGCTGTTGTACTGGACTGACTAAAATTGTGATGCCTTTCATGTGCAGTTGCTCATTAGGTGTTGTTTTTAATGCTCCTGTATGTTTAGTCTATAATGAGTAGAAAGAAAGAAAAAAAAAAAAATCAGTCGCATGTAAACAAAGAGAAACATAAAGAGAGTCTATTTTTCTCAGCAGTAGTACTGTATGTATGTGGAAGCAAATCAAAAACTGTTAAGCACTTTTGTTAACTCAATAGCTTTGCATTTCACCCTTCTGCCATTTTACAAAGTTATCAGTCAAAGAAACTCAAGTGGAATGTTACAGAGTTGTATTTGTGTCTCAATCCTGAGCACGCAGAGACTTTTTGAGCACAGAAAAAGATTTTTTCCAAGCACATGAATTGAATTTGGAGAGAAATTATTCCTCAATCCCCTATGTACTCAATAAATGTATTTGTGATTATTATTATCCACAAAAGTGCACAATAACAACACTGACACTATGGGCAAGTGTCTAAGGGTTTGAGAGGGAATAGAGCAGGAAATTTGAGAGAGGACAAATGTGCATTTTTAACACTGAAATTTTATTGAACTCAGCATGGTAATAATTTCTATACAAATTATAATTTATGTGCATGCAATTTTTCTCCATGCTTAAAATGTCCCATTGTCTAGTCAGGATTTACTCACAAGTATAATGAATGTCTTTGTATGCAACCCACAAATGTTTCCATTAAGGTACGCTTGAAAAAAAACAAAACAAACAAAAAAAAAAAACAAACAAAAAAACAAAGTTGTTTTTAAAATGAGAATCTGCTGTAAGAATTCAAAATAACTTGTATAAAACTGTTCAAAAGTGTACCAAAAATCTGTGTGATGTTTCATTTTCCAAGTGTACAGTAGATGCCTTTACAATTGTGTGAAGCATGGACTTTATACATTATCTACTGCACAAAGAGAAAACCAGTTGTGGACAGCAAGATGGTCATATTAATCATTTTAATGCTGGTGAAATACAAAACTAACTGGATGCAGAACAGTACAAGATAAACAGTTGAATGTGTAAAACCCATCATTATGTTCTGAGTAGCACATTTTGCTCTCAGTAAGAGGAGGAAATCATAAACATTTGACATACATCATTTTACATATATTCTGTTGTGTTGCTGTTCTGTTGTGTTGCTCATTAAATTACCCAGGACAATGTGTACTCAGAACAACCTGCATCGTTCTGCCATAGCTTACATGCTCTTTGACCATATCTTTCTGGATACAGCAGGATGCTTGTTGGTCAAGGTTCTCTCACTGAAGTCAGAGAATGTAAATCAATACTGAATCATATGCTGCGATGCTCTGTGTGAGTTCAGAAACTGAAGCATGACTGTGTCAAAAATATATATTTATATAAATGGGTTTATTAGATTGAGCCAATTTTCAAGCAAAATATCTATTCCCAATGATTAAAAAGTTGAGTTTCCTGTTGTCAGAGGACACTGTGAAGCTCAGTTCATAGTAAACAGGGTCCTCTAGTGGTGAGGATGGCTGAAAATATGTTTAGAAACGAGTACAAATCTGGTGAAAAAGCTGCTGGTGATTCTGCAAATAAGTCACAACTTTTTGGTGGCAGTCCAAACAGAGATTTCCAGCAGGTGTTTCCTATAAACTGGACAAGGACGCCATTCCCATCTTCTATTAACGTGATGTGTATCGATATCTTAACTGGATCAAGAAAAACAATTCATTGTATGTAGAAAGGCATGCAGAATGCAATCAAAGTGGACTGCAGTCAGATCACCCAGACCGCACCTGGAGGTGTCTCAGAGACGTGTAAATGACATCTGTACAGTTCGGCCAAATGCTTAAGAACCAAGCTCTTAAGCAGCCTGTCAAAAAGGTATAGATGAGCCCACCCACTAAAGAGAGTTCATACAGTAGTGTTGTTTCAGGAGACTTTCGAGGGACAGCTACAATGTGAAAGGTCAGGGTCACGTAACCGCCAAGGATTGCAAAGCTACCATTACTGCTATCAGGTTTCCCCACTGGCTCCGATGACAATCTGATAAAAAATAATGTCTGCCTCATTATTTAGATGACTGACACGTATTCTACACATGGCTTAAGCTGAGTTAGTGGGTCACATGACACTTGCCTTCCACCCTGTGGATCTCCCTCCAGAGAATCCTACATCACTTCTCTTAACCTAAGACATACTGTACCATGTTTGTTGATAAGTACACCAACTCCGCCTATTGGAATATTGAGATTCCATCACAATGCAGGTAGAAGAGATCATGAGAACAGTTATTAAAAGTAGGTGTAAATGCAGAGGCCTGTTATCAGATGGCGTTACCCAGATGACATAATCAGATGCAGATCACGTTAATACCAGGTGGAGATGGGGTCAAGAAGTCAAAAAGGTGATTCAGTCTTGATTTACTTTGAATGCCTGATATATGCACTTTTCTGTAATCCATTCCCTTTGTATTCCTCATGTAACTTGGTGTTTCATCTACTTTAGCAGCTACCTCTATGTACATTGAGTCAATTTCACATTAAAATAAAAACCTGATGGCTCACTTTAAACAATATGTACATGGAAATGTCTTTAGATCCACATGTAAGCAACAACATCTCAAGAACGCATGATTTGGAAACAGTGGAATACAATTAAGAGGTCTTTCATTAAGATCACTGGCTACACTGTGAGGTAAAAAGATGTTACAGGTAAAGTAGAAAAAACATTTTTCAAGGAATCTTGATACTAAAGCAAGACTAGTTAAAACATGTCACTGTATATGGCTTGTCATACACATGAAGGCTCTGGAGAAAGTGGGCACGCCAGCAGTTCACTGCACCAATCATATCTACCATCTAGCCTTCCCTGACTCAGATACTCATCTTCACCCTCTGACATACTCATTTCATACTGAGTGATTTCTTAATAAAGTGCTGATTATGTTCAAGCAATATATTTAATCCAATTATTTAAGTGAGAAAATCCGTAAGTTATCATTAAGGAAGTGTCCACTTCAACCTTAATAAAAAGGGAATAAAGAAAAAGGCTTACACAATGTCTTTCAAACCACAAAGATCTAGCATTTTCTTATTTTCTCTACCAACATGAGCCTCAGTGTATGAAGATTAAAATGATACACTCCAAGACATTTTTGTGCCTAGTTTTTTAAAGAATGCTTCAAGATGATTCTGGCAGTTGTGGAATAAAATACATATGTATTTGTTGTAAATAATATTAAAAACTTCGGTAGCATTTTTATAATAGCAACTTTATATTGTCAAGGTAATAAATACAGTCAGGATTTCAGATTTCTTTTTTTTTTTCAACTACTGTAAGTTTTTTCCCTGTGTCTAACCTGAAAATGAGCCTTTACATTAAAAGACAAAATGATATAAATAAATCCAATGGTCAGTGTTGAAGGACCTCTGTCCAGTTATATTGTATACGTGTCTTGAAGTCTTAAGTAAGAATTAAAGACTACTCTTAAATGCCCTGATCTGGACAAGTGAAAATACTCACAACGCCCTTTCCAAATTAATTTCCCATTTCTTCTTCCGCACACTGAACTCTCATTAACTACAATGTGTAGACAGTGAGGTAGTCCTATAAGAAACAATACAGCGGAACTGGGCTTCTGAAAAATAGACAACTACAAATACTACAGCATCCACAACGTGGATTACAGTGTGTCTTTATCCACGTTTAATTTAAAAAAAAAAAAAAAAAAAAAGAAGCTCCTGTTTAGTGACACACTGAAGTAACATTAATTTGTTAACTCTAAAATAAAGGTCAGTATATTTTTATGTCATTTAGCAACAGCATTAAAAATAAAGAAAGGATGTGTGATGAGCATCCTTAATGTTATAATGTTTCAGTCTTACATGTTGTTTGGTTTTCCTTTTTCTGTGTTTTGTTAAAAGCTTTGAGTAGGACCTCTCTTAGGAAGAAAGATTAGTGTTCACAGAGGACACTTTGGGATTAAATCTGGCTTTCTTCTCTCACAAAGGTGGTTTAAGATTAAGATTACCATGGTAACACAGACTGTGTCTGGTGCAGGTTAAATTCAAACTACTGCTCTATTAGTACGAAGAGAGTGTTTTTTCCTGGAAGTAATGTTACAAAATGGTGTTCATATAATAATAGGTAGGGATGGGGTTTTATAGCATTTTATTCAATCTGAATCCTGTTGTTTTTATTTCAATAAATATCATACTGTACCTAAACCACTGAGCTTCTACTGCCCTGCGCTTTTTACAGCCAGTGATTATATATAAAGATGGATGACATGACAGCTCCCCAAAAGAGAAGCCAAAACACCTCGATCACCCACTGGTGGCTGGCTGCAGTATAGGAAATAAACCCTACCCTCTCCATGTCAGCGGATGGGACATCATAATAATCAAAGTTTTGAATTGGTTTTAATTTTAATTGTTGTGAAGAATATTTCAATTTAGAACTGATACCATGTTAAATGGAAATGTGTAATATTGTCAGCTATTTTACTGATGCAGTATGTGATTCAGTTTTAGATCCCCGATTATTTGCTAAATGAATTAGAAAAATAGTGCTTTTGTTTTTTAAAGTTGGTAGAGAACCCAGACAGCAGAATCATGCAGGTCCACAGCAGTCCCAAGCAGGTCCACAGGGCTAAGCAGATTAAAGAACATTGTCCCTATAAAAATAGCCCTCTTGCTGTTGGAGGAGTATTTTCCAGAAAAAATGAAGAGTAAAGCTTTCCACTCATCTTACACCTGCTCAAGGGTGTGCTGTGTCCTTTCAAAGACTGAAGAGTCCTGAATTACGGAAGGAAAAGGCAAGACCAGCTTCAAACATCGTTGGCTCTCTAAAATTTCTTATTCAAAATGGACAGGTGGCTGGTCTACACTGAGGGAAATGGAATGTTCTGCTTGCTGTGTAGAATACACAATGCCTCCAATAAGTTTAATTAACAGAGCACCTTCAGCCTCGCAGCCGCCACAAATTTTCAAGTGCAATAAAAGATTATGCTACATCTACCATAAATAAAGAAGCACATCTAAAAGAGATGGCGCAAAGACAGTCCCCCCTGGCTGCTCAGCATCAATCAGCAAAAGAAGCCAGAGACAGTCACAAAAAAAACAACTTCTTTCTACATACTGGCTTGGCAAGGAAGAAGTGGCAAACTGCAAGTTAGCATCTCTTCTAGAACTGGGAGAATATTTGGGGATCCAAGAAATTAAGAATTTTCAACAAAGAATCCAAAGAAGCCACAGAAATATGAGACAGTTACTTAAAAGACAAACCTATTTCAAAGGTAAAGGATGCAAGGATTACAGTATTCTAGGGGATGAAGTGTTAGTGATAGAGTTTTTACTTGTTTATATTGGTTATGTCGACATCCACAGAGAAAGTCATTTTGACTTCCTCGAAATGAAAGATATGCTTGAAAACAGTTTGTCTGCAAATTCTGAAACCATCACAGAAATCATCACTGAAAACTAAAAGCATCAGAATCAGCTCAGAATCTCTGTGGTTTTGGTTCTGATTGAGCAAGTGTGATAAAATGGAACCAAATAAGGAGTTGGAATATGCCTTAAAAAGAAGTCTGTGATTATGATCCAAAGTCAAGGTATGAATCACTGTCCAGCACTGGCATGTGGTGACACCAATGATTTTGTGAAGTACATTCAGGTTGTTGAAGTGATCGTTCAAGTGACATTGAGAAAGGACTGGAAATGGCTCGAATAACCAAAGCACTTTGCAGTCTTTGGTGAAGGTCTGTAAAACCACAATATGATCGATAGTGAAGCTGAAAGGACTTGAACAAAAGGCTCAGTGGAGAGTATGAACAACACGAAGTTTGCTGGTACACTACTGATGCTTAACAAAGTGCTACTTCACCTAATACCTTGTCCAAGATTTTTCAGACAGACCACACGTTATTCATGTTAGAAGCCATCTCTTGAACACACAAACGCCATGATTCAGGATATCCAGACCAATTATGATGCTGTCAAAGACTTGACTGACCATGCTGCCCATGATGGTCGATATTCAGCTTTAGAACTCAATGGTAAGAAGCATCCTAGCCCAGTGGAGAAGCTATGCTGAAAGATGAAGATATTTCTCCAACTGCTTTCATCTTGAAGAAAAATCGTCAGAGGACAAACTGTCCTGAAGCAGTCATGGCGACAGTTTGCCTTTGTCAAGCACTCTCTAAAGCAGTGGTGGAAATGGAGGCGAAGAAGAGAAGCAGCATTTAAAATGATATGCTCTCCACCCTCCAACACATCACCATCAACAGCCCAGAAAGAAAATCCAGTGAGTGTCATGAGATGCTAAATGAGGCCACCAAGCTATGGAGGAGGAGCCACACCAGGAACCTTTGGGTTACTATGTTCAGTTCAACCTGAAAACACTTGTCTGCACTGGGATCTACGTCAACCTGTTTGATGAGGAGTTGTTGTTCTAGGTAATGAAGGTCAATAGGAAGATCCAAGAGAATGCCTTAATGGACAAAATGATCCAGGTCGAGGGAGAGGGTGTTGCAAGCATGCAGGGCACTTTTTGAGCTGGGCATGGACTCAGACGACAGTGAAGATAAAAATGCAGACAAAGATGACTCGAAGTTGAGTTGATTCAGTAGATTCACATGATTTGAGTGAAGTGATTCACATCTGGCTACTCTTTCACCCTGCCGGGCTGCTCCATATCCTTGTGGAAAGCCCTGCTAAAAGGTTTAGGCTCACATATTTTGTTGCTGCTCTGTGACATTCATTAACCCTGTCTTGAATCACGTTCCCTTTTGCTCCAAGGGAGAATAATGCTTGCTCCTCACTGGGAGGCTTTGCTAGAGCTGCAGAAGTTCTACAAGCTAAAGTAGAAACATCATGGCAAATAATCACTCTTGCACTGCTACAGGCCACAGAATCTGATAATCAGAATACAGTGTAGCACAAGCAGTGGGCTGATGCAGAGCACTCGTCCATCTCAAGTTACCAACAATGCCACAAGTTCTTACTTTAACACAATGAACGCTAGATAAATATTTAAGCAACAGACTTAGCTTTCACCTCTTTATCAAGGTACCCTCCTGCATACATTGCATTTCACAGCTGTTTCGTTAACTTTGGTGAAGTGTAAGCTGCACATTTAAGGCTGTCTGCCAAGTTCAGTCAAGTCAGTCTTGTTAACAACTGTGGCACCAAGTTAACGTGTTTGTATTGTCACCAATTTTTTTTTCTTTGCAGATGCCTGTAGTGTCAGAAAGAGGCGAGAGAGACTATCTATGAGAGATTATGAGTAAAAAATTTGATAAGGGATTAGTTGGCCACAGAGCTTAACGAATCTGGGTACCAATTTGAAACCGTATTCAAAATCAAGCTACTGGAACCCATCCCTATTTAAAAGGACAAGACTTTAGTGTATTCACAGCAGTGCTGAGAGTTTTTTTTTTGGTCAAGTGCTTTTAAATGAAGTGAATACAAGCCCCAAATACAGAAAATACACTAGAATGCATCTATGTTATTCTCTCAAGATGACCATAGCATCAATACAGATGCTTCGCTCTATGTTACCATAGGTAACATACAAACACACTTTAAAAATTAAAAAATGAACAATTTTAAAAACTATTACATTATTTTCTTACACTGAGACACCTCAAAATGCATTTTAATGTCTTTTACACTTTAACAAAGTCTCCTTTACACTATCCCTCTAGTAAAGGTCACTAGCTTTGTCAGGTTACTTCTGACTTATTTGCAGTGAGTCTTGGCTCCTTGTACTGTTCATAATTATGCAATGGAACAGTTTCATCTTGAGAGAAGAACATAGCTGAAAGTGAACCATTTCTTTCCAGTGCTCACTTTTGCACAGCTACTTAAAACAGTGTGATGTCTTGAAAATAATCGGCCTATAGTGCCGTTATATTATTTTTCATTCTGACATTTCATGTCGTTTCACACAAGCAGTGACCTTATTTCACCACAGCAGTTTTATCTTACTGTATCTTAAAATGTGTGTTTTGCATTTCTCCATGTTAAATGGGATTTTTTCAGTCATCTGTTGACCATCTTTGTGAGCTCAGTTATTAACAAAAGCCACTGTAAAGTTTTGAGAGGCTGGCTGAAATATACCGAGACTATACCAAACATGTGAGACAAACTGCAGGCAGCTGATTTGGTTCTAATCTTAAAATTTCATTGGGACAGTATATGGTGAAAAAGAAATGGAAAATCACTTCAAAAAGCCGATGTCATGAAAAAAGGGAAAGACATTTTTCTGCTCAATAGAGCACCTTTTAACATGACCTATTCAAAATGGCATTCTTTTACAAAGAAATTCAGTTTAGAAAGGTCACCTATAACATCTCACTGGTGCTTCGGTGTTTCAGTGTAGCTGATAATAGAGGCAGATAATCATGGTTTATAGATGAGTGAAGATGAGCAGAACTATGACATTTCAAGTACACTAACAACTCTATGAGGTATGAGACAGTACTCCAAACCAACAATTTGATACCAACATAGGGTAAAATAAGGTCCATGACATATGCAGTGTTTCCTGCAGAATTAGATTCTATTTGTGGTGGTAGCTGACCGGGGGGGGGGGGGCTTTCTTAGCTTAATTATTGAATAATACCGTATATAAGGTGCTCCACTGCAAGTATTTTAATTGCCTTGTACTTTTTGACAAATAAATAAATGAACAAAATCTACAGATCTGCGTTTGCTGTCAATCAAACCTGTTGCTTCTGCCCTAGCTAGCTCGCCAACAGCAGCATATTGGCTACGTTCCTCCTTTCCTATATCTCTCTTTATTTCTTATAACTATCCCTTCCTGATCTTCTATTGCTGCTTCAGCTGCCACAGCAGCCTGGAAATATTAAGTCTTTGAAAATATTTTTCAATATTCATCTGGATTGAGAGGGCAAACATTAAGCGTCAGAATTACATAATTAGCATGAACGTTATCCACTTGCATGAGCAGCCGTCCTCTCTACGAAGAAAAGCCAAAGAGACAAGGGGCTATTCACAGACGAGTCTGTTGTCAATGTGTGAGAGTGTGTGTGACAGTGTGAGTGAGTGAGTGAGAGAGAGAGAGAGAGAGAGAGAGAGAGAGAGAGAGAGAGAGAGAGAGAGAGAGAGAGAGAGAGAGAGCAAGCAAGGCAAGGAGGGGCTGAGCGAATCAATGCGTTGCGTGCAGCTCTACAATGAAATAAGATTTTACCCATCTAAAATAGTAAAAAATAAATAAATAAATAAATAGAAAAATCAATATATGGCGATCAATGTTGATATTGTGGTGGGCCACCACAAATAATTCCATGTTTTGGAAACACTGCAATATGCATGTTTACTGTACACAATCAAGTATGCAGTTAGAAGAGGAATGTCTGGTGTCACATCATTATAGTAAAAAGGAAAGATATTCTTCACTTTTAGCACATGTACAAATATAGATTTTATATCTATTTTCAATCTTCAGGACAAATAAATTCATCCTAGATACGGATATAAAGGGACTGGTTTTGTCAAATGGAAGCCCTCATTATTTTTGCATTTTTATGCCTCCGTGCTGGCGACAGCCATGACTGGTCGCATTATGTTGTCCGTCCATACGCCTACCCATCCCATTCTCGTGAACATGACATCTCAGGAACACCTTGAGGGAATTTCTTCAAATTTGGCACAAAAAGTTCACTTGGAGTCAAGGATGAGCTGATTAGATATTGGGGGTCAAGGGTCAAAGGTCAAGGTCGCTTTGATCTCACAAAACACGTTTTTGGCTATAACTAAAGTATTCATATGCTAAATACACTTAATACCTCTTATTAAATTACTTCAAAGTTTTCACTATGAACATACAGACAGGTGACAAATTAAAGGAAAAACCAATATAAAATGTCTTAGTAGGTGTTGGGCAACCATGAGCTGCCAGGACAGCAGTGTGCCTTGGCACAGATTCTACAAGTCTCTGGAACTACTGGAAGGATGGAACACCATTTTTCCAAAAGATATTCAATCATTTGGTGTTTTGATTATGGTGAAGAGCGCTGTCTTACGCGTCAGTCCAAAATCTTCCATAGTTGTTCAACTGGGTTGAGATCTGGTGATTCACATCATTGTCATATTCATCAAACCATTCTGTGACCCTTTGTGTGCTACAGATAGCGGCATTGTCATCCTGTTTCTCCACTCATTTTTAGGTTTTTCCTTTAATTTTTCACTCATCTGTAGTTCATTGTGTCAACAGTCAAATTACAGGTGTTGACTGTTGAAGATTTACTGGATTTCTCCTGCAGTAACATTGGAATATAGGAATGTACATTAAACATAAATTGTGGATTAGATCTATTTGGATTAAATGATCATTTGAGAATCTTTGTGTGCTGACTGCTGTTGAGTTTGGACTGTTTAAAATGGAATGAACATTTGGCCTGACCAGTCAGTAGGCCTCAGGTTTTAAGGTAGATTTCTTTACTCCTGGTGTCAAAGGTCCTTGAGAGATCTAACAGCCTTAGCCAGGTTGCTGTAGAACTCAGCCATGCTGGATGGGAAGAACGAGTCAACCACGGAGCGGGGGAGAAAGCCACCCAAATCTGTCTGGAAGAAACTGAACACCTGGGTTTTGTTGGGCTCCCTGGAAATAGAGCGGAACAAACACAAAAGAAACTGTAATACAAGAAGAGGTCAAAACCTAGTATATTTGGTCAATGTCCAAAATTGAGGTCGCAGTTGAAAAATTTTGTGGAACCGCTGTAAACAACTACTTTCAATGGAAAGTAGCTTAAGTCTGCTCGAAAGTCGCTAAATGTCGCTAGATGACATAATACACTAATTAGCATATCCATGACATCCATATGTCAGCCCTTTACCTGTTTGCTTCTCTCCTGCTCTCTGTGCTCACATATATAGTAATTTAATATGGCTGAATTCTCATAAGCTGTTCTTAAGAGTGGCCACTTCACTGAACCAGCTCCATCATCTGTGACAGAAGCCCTAGAGGCAGCTAGAGCTGCAGCTCAGTCCTTCGTCCCTATCTTGCTGGACCTATCAGCAGCCCTTGACACAATGCACCACACCATCTTGCTATCTGTACTCTCCGATATCAGCATCCCAGGCAAAAGTCTTTCTTGGTTTGAATCCTATCTCACTGAACATTCCTTCAATGTCTCATGGCAAGGACATAAATCCTTCCCCCATCCCTTCCCCACAGGGGTGCCCCAAGGCTCAGTGCTGGGGCCCCTTCTCTATGCAATATACACCACCTTGTTGAGTCCAATTATCCACTTCCGTGGCTTCTCATGTCAATGCTACGCAGTCAATACCCAACTATGCCTGTCATTCCCGCCAGTCTCGGCGTGGATCTTGACTCGTCTCTTAGACATATCCACATGGATGAAGCAACACCACCTTCAACTAAACTATTCTAAGACCAAACTCTTAGTCATACCAGCCAATCAGTCTCTCCATCATTATATCAACAACAAAATAGCCTCTTCATCTCTCACCCCAACCAAAGTTGCGAGAAACCTGAGTGTCATGTTTGATGATGACAAGCTATCCTTCTCTGACCATGCTGCATCTGTCTCCCGGTTGTGCCACTTTGCACTATACAACATAAGAAAAACCAGGCCTTTCCTGACTCCGTAGGCCACCCAACTCTTGGTACAGATATGGTTCTCTCTCGCCTCGACTACTGCAATGCCCTTCTAGCGAGGCTCCCTATCTCTGGTTTTCAGTCAGCTTAAAAGGGCATATCACTCCACTACTCATTGACTCCACTGGCTGCCCATGGCCATCCAAATCAAATTAAAGTCCCTCAATTGTAAGTCACTTTGGACAAAAGCGTCTAAAGCGTTAAAATCCTGATTTTAAAAACGCGATGTCATCTGACATCACCACCATACAAATAAGTTAAAGACAACAGCTGTAGTGTGATTTCAGCTATATTGTAAAATGATCACTTAGAAACTTAGAAATTCATATTCTATGACAGCTGCAGTGCAGTCAATTGAATGAGATGCACAGAAAGTTTTGCCTGCCTTTTCCTCTACGGAAAGTAACTAAGATTTGTCCAAAAATTCTCTTGATTTGTTGCTAGTTGCTTTTTTGAAAAAAAATTGCTAAAGGGGTCTGAAAAGTCAGCAAATCTAGTGACAAAAGCACTCTGATGATGTAATCAAAACTGGCAAATTGGGGAAACTCTGACACTTGGTTGGTCGACCAATGGTGTAACTTCATCGTTCAGTCAGTCAGTCAGTTAGTGACATACACATTTATAACGCTGGCCTCGCTGTCACGGCCGAGCCAAAAACAGAGAAGCAAAAGTAGTACAGTGAAGATGAAGTTGAACTCTGACGAGCATACCCGCTGCAAACACACACTGTACTTGCATAGTGTATGTTAGTGTGTTAGTGTACTCACCCTGAGATGGGGACACAGATGCAACCACATGGATGGTTGAATCCTCTCACATAGCCAGACTGGGGAGGACAGCCTGGGTGACTAACATTGGTGGCTGTTTGACAAAAACACACATGCACATTTGTGAACATTATATTGATTTTGTTAGGGGTTGTATTTCTGTCTGTAGAACTGTTCTAAACCATTTGAGCTCAGAAACTAAACCGAGAGCCTCAAGGTTTTCTTCACAATTATAGCAATTTTTTGCCACTTTTTTGTTTTATCATTGACAGTTAGGTGAGAAGATCAATATAACTGTCATATCGGTCAGTAGGAAGCTACAGCTTAACTGCACTGTCACCTGCCTATAGCTCCATATAGAATGGATCGATATGCGAGTGATATCAATCTTCTCACCTGACTATCTGCAAACTAGTGAAAGTGTTTATTTCCCAAAAGGTAACTATTCCTTTAAACGCTACATTGGGTGCTCTACATGTCCTGAAGGTGTTTTGCTCTGTGAATTCATCTGGTGGAACCTTGAAAACCGAAAATATACAGACTTTTGGGCCTCAAACACGCACATTTGCGATCACAAATATATGTAAATATATTGTAAATTCAAATGTATCTGGTACTCAGGTCTTAGTTTTGGCTATAATTTCTATCAGTTATAATATCTTTCTACTCACCAAGTTAATTGCTCAGATCTAGGAATACAGTGACATTACTTTAAAAAAGTCCATTGGGGCAAGAAACACAGATCATCTAAACCACTTAACAATGTTTACAATGGAGATTTGGGTATTAATTTTACCGTTCACATTTAGTTTCTCTTAAATCATTTTGGGTCACCCATGACTTTTTTCCCCAACCTGTCTGAAAATGGCCGTGCTTCCAATTACAGTAAAGTGGCAATATAATCTAGTATGCTATTTAAGCTTTTAACTGGGAGGTCATATGGAAAATTATTTTTCTTCTTCCAAAAACCCCTCTTATCAGCTTAGTATTCATACATTAACCCACAGATTTTATAATGACCCTAAATTGCTAGTCCCAATTATTTTTTTGGCATCAGAGCCAAATCTTACAAAGCTACAGTCAAAACAGCCACTACTTGGTTTTAAAATATACAGCTCATTAGGGCTGTTATTGAAAAGTCTGAAAACAGATCATAAAATGAGATCCAGAGGTCAATAATTATCCTCCTTCATGGGAAATGATATATTGAATGGACAATCACCTTAGTTTTCATTACTGTATATTATTGCTTTGTCCAGGTTGCCCTGTTATGTTACAGAAGGTCTAATTCATGCATTATCAAATGTTAAAATGTACTGTTTAGGACTGCAACAAATAATCACTGCTAGATCTTTGGATAGCTTCCTCAATGTGACCCTGAAATATCAGGGGTTGATATTAGTTAAAAAAAAGGAAGCAAAATAACCAGTCAAACTAATGGCCAAACATGCAAAATTAAGAGCTAGGTTGTAATAAATTAGATTAGCCCTTAAATCATTCTTTAACCTACAGAAAAAGGTTTTCATTCTGCCTATGAAACCAGAGTTTGCTACTTTCTACACCATCCTTGATAACACTTGCAGTAAACAGTGACAAATATTTCACTGCATGGCGGGGAGGACACACTACATGACTGTGATAGGCCATGTATAGCCATTATTTCACCAAAAAACTTTTTGAAGCAACCCAGAAAAACACAATATTAACAAAAACAAAAATTTTAATGAAACACTTGTGGCACTAGCAACTTCCAAACAAAATGGACATGGACTGAACCAAAGATGAGATTTATACTCCCTACAGTCGTGCTGAAATGGATAGATTGATTGGCAGATTGTCATATCTCTGTTTATCTTCACTACTCCCTAATTAAAACATTCCGGTCAAATCCAGTTAGACATTTCGGCTACTTGGGTGCCATGGAAATTAATTGTATTAAGTAATGTGTTGAGCACACCAGGGTATTGTAAATTTGTCATTGATTTCAAGTTAGCTTTAATTTGCAGTTGTAGTACAGAACAGATCTTTTAACATGCGACAATCAAGGATTACGGTTCATTTTGAAAAAAATAATCAGAGGAACTAAACTCAGGAACTAATTCTTCAACTACAAGTTCCTTCACTGCATGTATGTTTGTGTTTCCATTGCACCTCAACAACTCCAAAGATTCAGCAGATTAAATGATTACCGATTTTAAAGTGATGGTCAGGAAACCCAGGTAGCGCAGTGGAGAAAGCACTCTGCCTCACCACAAAGACCCAAAATCAACCCCTGGCAGTGTTACTGTATGTCTTGCTTAGCCAAGTGGTCCAACAAACATAGCTGGTATTGCTGTGGGTGGGAAGCTGGTGAGAGATTGTGTCCTCATAGCTGCAGTGGTAAATTCAGCTCCTACTGTTTTTTCTGCTGTGTGATCAGGATGCTCCACATGTACGACTTGATGTTTGAACATGCTACTGCTTTTTGTTTCAACCAGCCTCTGACCTTTAGTATTGCAAACAGCAGGCCTATAGCTCTGAGCCCATCAAGATGTGCAACCTTCAACCCACATTGTTTGGGAAGCTAAAACTTGAACAAGTTCCTGCAGTGAAAATGCAGATTCAATATTTGAACTTTTTTTAAACTTTTTTCCCCCCAGACTTATTTGACTGAGGCCAAATCTGTACAAGTCTTTTGTTGGGGGGTGATAAAACATTCAAAGAAAAGAAAAAACAAAATCGGTTAACATGTAACGTTTAGTCTCTTTAGTTTGTTCAGACCTGTAGTGTATCTTCAGAATAATAAAATCTCAAACAGCCTTGCATCAAAATCACTCCTCTAAGTAAAAACAGTCCAGCCCCTACTGCATGGCACAATGAATCTGAACTACAAAAGAAAAAATACAGGAGGAAGAGGAGACAAGAATGGGTCATTACGCACCATTTGATGAAATTGTGCCATCTTCGTATTGCTTAACCAAAATAACATCTACAAAGTCTCGTGGAGCTATGATACCCATAGCTGCAGAGGGCGTGACTGTTCGGCAGATGGAGATGTCCTGCACGAGAGTTGGAGACAAGGGAATGTACTCAAAGACTGAGTTGCTAAAGCAAAGACGGATATCATATTTAGTATCACATGTATGCATTTAAAGCTGCACTGGGTAAGATTTTAATGTTATAACAACATATGCATATTTGCCCTAACCTATCAAAATGAAAAGGTTGGGAATAGTAACTTGCAAAAAAGAAAACACAAGAATAGACAGGAGAAAGTCAGATCAAAACATAAACTGTATCCTGTACAAATTATCTTTTCCCTCTTTAGTGTCCTTTGGTATAAAGTTTCAGTGGCCAGTTGGGTTATTGAGCTATGAACCATCACATCACTAAATTTTTGGGTACTGCAGTTCATCGCAGTTTCCAAACAGGTTGTTTGACATTTGAAGCCACCAATATGTTAAGACACCTAGTGACGCTTTAAAATAATTCAAACAATCATTAAGGGAAATCAAAAGAAATGTGACTACTGTATGGAGTGACAACTGGGTTAACTAACACAGAATGATAATGACAAAACATCCTCTCATCAGAAGTGAGACAGAGAACATAACACACCTCTGCAATTTGTTCCAAAAGCTCAAACTTTTTGACATTGTTGTCCCATTTGACTCTGTGCCCATTTGGTACTGGTTTCAGGCACTCCCACACTTTCTCCAGGCTGCCGCTGACAATTCCCTCCCCCTTGTAACTGGAGCAAAAGTCAGAAGATAGGACACAGTTAGGAGAGTAGATTATTAAGGCATGACTCTGCTGTAAATTAGATTCATACATTCTTGGACAGGCAAATGATTTAACCCCTGCACACAGAAAAACAGTCTCTGAGCACCATTTTTAATGCCTTAAAAAATAAAAAAAAATAAACTTAATTAATGATACCAATTGGTCGATTTTTAGACCATACCTTCCCTTAAGTGTAATAATAGACAACTTATTAACGGAAAAAAAAATATGAAGCACAAAATGTCATTCTACTGCCATGTACTTTAGTTTTCATGGTGTGGCCTAATCTGTCCTGCTCCAAATTTATAAATTTGCAAGAGACTTGTTCTAAAGTCATGTGATTTTCAAATGCATCCATGGGTATGTGGTGTACTGTGCAAAGCATCTGGAGTTCCAAAATAATAAATAAATAAAATATAAATCATAATTTAGTCTGATGCCACAAATGGAAAAGCAATGGGGCTGTAAGACTTTAATGTAACTACGCGTCTGTAATTTGGCTGACAACCTAAACTCTGTTCCACAATCTTTTTTTTTTTTTTTTTTTTTTTTTAAATTTTCAACATGGCCAGCCAAAGGGGATTTCTTACACAACCTGTGTTCAACTCAAAGCTAATAATAGCTAATAATATTTTTACAATGTTATGTAAAAGCTAAAGTAGCATTGGTGATAAGCTCACTACAAACTCACAACCTTTACCACAAGTTTATTTGTGACAGATATCTTGCTGGGAAATTGCTTTTAATTTCATCAATACAGTTTTTGTTATCATGCTATGTAGGACAGGTGGTATTATAAAGAAATTGTCATAGTTGTATGCACAAGCACTGACTGTTATTCTTATCCCTGTGTTTACCCATACACTTGCACCACAACAAAGTGTTCTTCTGAAGTTTACTACATACATTTCATCACTGTGTTCAACTGCTGATGAAATCAGAACTAGATGAAAAAGAAAAAGACAAGTTGAGGTTTCTCACACATTCCCAGGGAACTCTGACGAGGGACGCCAAGACACAACCACGTCATTCTGCCAAAGAAAACAGTAAATTTACAGTGAGCAACATTTGCCTTTGTGTAATGACTGGCCCTGGTACTTGCTATTTCCCTTTACAAACTACGCACTTCAAAACAACAAAATAAGTCATAAATTATCCGTTTCTGTGTTCTTACTTGAAGAGCAAGCGTGCCAGAAAAGCCAGTTGATAAACCAAGCTGACAGTCTGCCATCACTGAGCATCAGTGGAATGACTGTTGTCCCTGTGATTTACATTGTTGGCCCTCGTTGGCCCTTAATTGTGCTTATCTGTAGCCAATCAAATATGTTCAATCAGTGTCGGCGTTGATTTGGGGATATGTGTGGCGGAAAGAGTCCTGACAGGACATGAAATGAGGAAAAATATATTGAATTCTAAACTAAACTTTACATTGACTGAGCGCTGTATCAGAAACACTGTAATAATACTGGGTAGAGCCTCGCCTTGCTTTCAAAAGAGCCTCAGTTATTCATGACATGGATTCCAAAAGATGTTGGAAACATTTGTTTGAAATTCTGGTCCATGTTGACATAATTGCATCGCATCATTTCTGCAGATTTGTCAGCTTCAAATCTCCCATTCTACCACATCCCAAGGTGTTCCATTGGATTCAGATCTGGTGCTGGGGAGGCCACTGAAGTCCACTGAACTCACTGTCCGATTCATGAAACCAGTTTGATATGACTTCTTCTTTGACATGATGCATTATCATGTTTAAGTAGCCATTAGAAAATGGTAAACTGCTGTAAAAGGATGCACATGGTCAGCAAAAATACTCAGATAGGCTGTGGCATTCAATTAATGTTTAATTGGTATTAAAGGGCCCAAAGTGTGCCAAGAAAACATTCCCCACAAAATTACACCATCACCACTAGTCTGGGCTGACAAAAGGCAGATTGGGATTCAAGCTGTTGACTTCTACCATTCTCCTCTCATCTCTCTCATCAACAACAACCTGTGTCTGCATGATTTTATGCATTTTACTGCTGCCATATGATTGACTGACCTGATAATTGCATGACCAAACAGGCGTACAGTTGCTCCTAATAAAGTGCTCACTCAGACTATGTTCAAAAATGTAGTCAACGGGATATTTTGATCAGTTAACTGTACTAAAATGAAACTGTTTAATAGCTGTAAATAAAACTACAATTATATTAATCTCTAAGAATAATAAGGGTCAAATACACATGAACTGCCTACAAGGCATTTATGTTCTGCAGTTTGCTTATGCATATCTACCAGCATATGCACCAATGTCTGTACCACACATATACTGTCAGATTATGTTTATTAGATTATTAAATTGTGACTGTTAAATGTCTGTTGATGTTTGATATGATATACTTGTACAATGCTGAATCCCAAACCTAAATGAATCTACATTATTGTGGTTTGGGAGAAGTGTTGGAAATGATGATATGACGAACTGAAAAACTGCATTTGCAAAGAAAAACACTTACTTCGTAACAGTTGCCTGGTGTAATTTTAGCGTGTTTGCCAAATTGAAGAGTCGAGTCTAAGTTTCATAAAAGCTTTTAAACCTGTAATGTCAGGTAGGCTAGCTCTGTCGGTGAGCAAGGCCACATCAAGTCACACTATCATCAAAGAAGCGACCCCTTGGTTCTCTATACCAGAGAACAGCATGTGTAAGGGCAGTTGGCTAAAAATGGTATAATTTCATATTAGACAATAACAGCAATCATTTACCGATTTCTTGCAGACTTTCCACTCGGACTCATCCCTCTTGTAGCTCAGCAAGCAGTCAGCCACTGCCTTCGCTTTATGTTCATAATCCATAATAGTTAGTAAACGTTAACGTCACCCTTCTAAGCTTATTCGTTTTGCAGACTAGCTGAAGTTAAAGTGGCTAAGTAGTTGACACACAGGACTATTATTTCTCTGTTTGACCGAAAATCAAAGTGACACTGTAGTTGAGCTATGTCATACAACTGCACCAGCGAAAAGAAGCGAACGTTTTCCAGTCGACCAAATTCTGGTCAGGTGAGCGTGAACCGCCACTGCAAAGCTAGCGTTGGCCGAAATGAATGAAATGTGCTACGCAAACACGCATCGTTGACTAGCAAGCAACTAGCTCGCTCGGGTACCAGGTAACGTACGTGAATAGAAAAGGACATCCACAACTGTCAAATACTGTTAACTGTAAAACTTTTAATTGTCTTCAGACTGCGCGAAAGCCCCAATCTGTCTCAATCAAAGTGTCAAAATACAAATGTAGTTGAATGAAATCCCCGAAATGCGAGAATTGCCATCAGAGGTGTCAAATTATCCAGAAAAAATGTACTTCCGGTTATAGATTTCAAAATAAAATGCGTATTCATAAACTTGTAGGATTATGAACATTTACCATCTGCTGTAACTACATTTACGTATATTTTCAATAGCATTCAGTGATATAATCAAGTACTGCACAAGTAGTCTGAGCACACCGAAACATTTTATGAAGCGACAATTTCCACGTATTTTATTTTGAAGGCAAAAGCGCCCGACTCTTTCTTGTAATCACGCACACACGGCTGGAATCCTGGCTTGATGCAGCAAAGCATGCTGGGAATTGTAGTGGTCACTTCATTCCATATGTTTATTCAGTGTACAAGAGGGATCAATATGAGTGTTTGTTGAGATTGTTTTATTATGTCTGCATGGGAAGGGAGTGCAATTATGTAAGCTGTATATTTTTAAAAGCTGATGTTACACCGACAGAGCCAGTGTGGTTGAATTTTATTGTAATACAGATTGCAACAATAACCCATATAATTAGCTGACATAGCTGTTTCAAAATGATACAAGACCACACACAGATGAAAGAAAACACATTTATATTATTATACTTTCTGTGCTTCCAGTGCAATGTATCAACACCTAGTAGCATATCTATGATATTTTGAGAAACATTTTAACAGAATACATAATTTTAGCAAAGACGTCATACATTGGAGCAGACTAGGTCATTTGACTCAGTGACGTTTAAATCAAAGCTGGTTTTCGACTTCTTTTTGGCCATCTTTCCTTGCCTTGCATCAGACTTGAGATAGCGCTCCTTGTTGTGGATGACCTGAATGTACTGGTCCGTGCTGCTGTTTTGTTGGTCACTGCTGGAGGCCAAGGAGGCTGAATCTGACTCAGTCAGAGGGGTCTCCAGCTTTGGTCTTGACTTGGGCTTCACATAAGATTCTGTGTGCCTGGTTCTTGTTGGGGACTGACAATGTATTCCCGGGGAATGGATGTGATGCCTGGTTCGCACAAGAAGAGGGTCTGCTCCTCTCACATTGGCCTGAGACCTGGAATGTGACTCTAAATCTCCCCAGTCTATTTCTTCTTCACCATCCCCCTCTTCATCCTCTCCTTGTGCTCCATATCTTCCTCGAACTGTGTGGCTGTCTTTAGCCATGGACATGTGGCTTTCTACGCGGTCACCGATGTAGAAGTGTGCTGGCTGGTGGAGGTCAGAAAGGGAACGGGGCCGATGAGCCTTCCCCAGTGACATCCTTCTCCTGCCTTTTCCTTCTTCCTCCTCCTCTTCCTCTTCACTCAGATGCTGCTGTGGTGGGTGGGACCGGTGAGGATGTGGATGGTGGAGGGTGGTGCGGGGTGTGTAGCGTTTGACATTGCGTGGGTAAAGCTCCAGGATCTCTGCAGGCTCCTCCATGATGTAATGTCGTGGGATCCGACTTGCTGAGCGCAGCAGTTTCTTCCTGGGCTCGTGCTCATTGACAATTACATAGCGGGTGGTATGACCACGCCGTCCTCCATAACTCTGTGCAGTGATGTACCCAGCAGCCTCAACAGGATGTACAGGGCGTATGGTCTTCCTGTACAGGGGGTCAGAGTGTATTTTGTCAGAATAGCGAGCTGGGGGATTGTACATCATATGATGGTAGGACTTGGACCTGCAGGTTCCACTAGGGCCACCAAGAAATGGTGGGGGCCTGTTATGAGAAAGGACAACACATACAAATCAGGTTATATGATATCATTACAGAATATTATTTTTGGTATTTTATCATTGCATAATGCTGTTAAAAAGCATGGACTGATTTGAAATGTCTGCACTGCATTGGCACATAACAATCTCATAATTATGACAAAATTAAAGCAGACATGATGTCACTGTGATGGATAATTAAACAGGTTAAAGACCAATGGCTGCATAGAAGCTTGAGAGAATACAGTAAAAAATCTAAAAATTATTATTAAAAACATGCAAAAAAAATAAGACAAAACAGTATGGTCCTTTAAAGCCGAACTACAGCAGGTTTTTAAATTACCTGCTCATGCCAAAAACATTCACATAACTTACAAGTACTCAGTGCTTCCCACAGAACACTATTCTTGTCAGGATGGAAAAGAAACTGAGACAAAGTTTTTAAAAAACTCTCCACTGAAACCCAGGTTAATGCTAAAGTAAACACAAAGTAGGGCTGAACTATTCATCGTTTTTATACTGTAAACACAACATTTTAAAGGAGAGCAATTCTCTAATCACAGGAGCCATAATTTTAATTATAACTATGAATCATATTATTAACTGATTCTTATTAGCTGTGAGAGTGAAAGTTTTAGTTTAGGTGGCTATAGTTACAACTTCCACTGATAAACTTAATCAACTGAAGCTCATTAATTTTAATCAAGCGCGTAAATTCAATTCAGAGTTGGCCAGTCTACAAAATGTACCTCTGTACTGTTGGTGTATACTCTATTTACACTTGGACAAACATGGTTTTCTCAACAAACACCAACATAATGATGTTTGAAAAGAGAGAGTCCAATTGTAAGGTTGGTCTTTCTGTAAATGAAACAATGGGCCTCATGCAAGAACCCGATTTGTTCTTAAGTGGCACATTTGAGTAATTTAAGATAATTTCTGGCTTTCGCCAATTTGTTCCTCTTGTAGGAACGGAATGGAGGTAAATTCATGGAAAATAATCAGAATTTAAATTACAGTGGCAATATTGGTCCAAATAATTACATTTGGATACTTTACTCAAATCATTCACTATAGAGATTCCCACTGGGTATATATTCCCTATTGATCAATTCTACAATAAATTCAAAATCAATAAAATTGAAACATATCCATCATGTAAGAGGTCACTTGTTTCTTAAATTCAACCTGTTTTGCTAAACATACGAGAATATATTAATGTGTGTGAGACCTGTTAGGTATGTGCTCCAGCCTGTGTTTGGACAGTATGGTCACTGTTGGACTTCTGACAGATCCAGCCACACATCCTCTGTTCAGGTCCACCCTAGATGCTGATTGAGTGATGGTGTGGATGCTGTTTCCACGACAAACAGGAGACTGAAAGTTTGTGACACTGCCGTTCCGTTGGGGAGATGGAGTGTGGATGGAGGCCTCCTGACTTATGATGTCACTGTCCTGCTGATCTAGTTTCTTGTCCACTGCAGCCTCTGGAGCCTGCAATCTTGCTAAGGGAGGGTTAATTGTCACTGCATCAGGGTCACAACACTTCGAGAAACAATGGAACACATACAGGAGACCTGACAAAATACCAGAAATACCTGAAGCCATCTGGAAGACTTTCTTCTTGTCCTCAGTCCGCTCCTAAAGCGATTGAAGGAAAATTCATTAGAAACACTTAGACCAATAGATATCATTTTGCTGTCATGTTCAGTTAGGACTGCATCTAGGGATTATTTTCAATCAAATATTTTTTTTCATTTAAACTATTATTTAATTATCACAATTATTGCAGATTGATTTTCTGTCAATGGACTTATCAAATACTTTCAAATAATTTTGAAACAGTGTTCCCATTAGAGGTCATACATTTATTTTTTGACTGTTAAATGTCCCACCAAGTACAAACCCTGTATCAGTGTTTTGTAGCCACAAATCTCTACATGTTCAACACTGGTCAGTTGAAGTTTTTAACTAGTCACACTGTCTGTTTACTTCCATGATGTACTCTTTCTGTCATATAGTCACCCAGGATTATAAATACATATGTGATACAACAGAGGAGCATTTAGAAATAGTTTGATTCAGTCCTACAAACTAAACTATACATGTTGAAAATGAATATTGCTTGATCCATTCTGGGAGTGATTAATCATAAACTCACAGTCTGGAGCTGCATCCTCAGCTGGTTGTTGGTGAATTTGAGGGATCTGGCAATGGCCTGGAGATAGTATATCAGCATGCTGAAACACACAGGGACAGCTCAAAGGTCAAGGTGGCATGTTGATTTGTAGATGTGTGCATATATGTGTGTGTGTGTGTGTGTGTGTGTGTGTGTGTGTGTGTGTGTGTGTGTGTGTGTGTGTGTGTGTGTGTGTGTGTGTGTGTACAGTCTTACAACAGCAACAGCAGTGCGGGCAGCACTACGACAGGGCTGGTGATGTAACTCATCACTTTACTGAACCACAGGGGGAAGTCACTGGCCACTGTCTCTGAGATGATGTCATAAATCTTCTCTTGACCACTGAAACACAGATTAAATTACTTTTATTGATGTTAACATTTAGAAAGAACAGAAACAGAGCCACACATAAGGGTGAGGGTAGCAGCTCCACTGTCCAATGCAGTGACTGCTAATTACTGCACAAACTGCACAAAACACTAAAGTACTGGTTAGCAATATCTAACAGTACTTTAGTTTTTTTCCTGGGCATCCCTGCCATCTGCATACCCCTTTCCACCAACTTGCCACAATGTCCTGACTGCCAAATACAAACCCAAGTAACCTGCAGTCATATCCAAGACCACATCAGCTAAAGGTAGGTACTTTTTGACCTACGTGAGAAATACCTTCTCCAAACGGTGATTCAAAGAACAGCCTGCTTACAAAACAAACAGCTGTCTGCTGCTCTCCTGAACAAAGACACAGCGCATTTAAAAACACATTTAAATGCCCATTGCACAGTTTGAAGAGCACGGTAGACACAACTTGGGAATGTCTCCAAATTCCCACAGATGTGGTCCTTGACTACCAAGTCAATAATTCTGTTCAACCCTTCTACAGTATACATAGTACATTGATTTGTAAATGTAGCTACTATTCAGTTACAGATTCTTGTGTGTAATGTAAGCAATGAGCAACTCTTTGGAAAATGCAGAGAAAAGTTGAAAGTACACACAGACCTTAAATATTGCAAAGGTTAGAGGAAGAACATTTGAAAATTAGCCTTTTGGCTAAGAAAGGCACATTTCAAGTAACACTGATCAATGTAGAGTATCCATGTTAAAAATGAATACAAAATAAAATAAAATAAAAACCATCTTGTCAAAATATATATTCAGGAGTTATTTCAGTAAGGATAATCTTTGAATCTGAAAACCCGACTAGGACTGGACTTTTGAGATGCTGTGAGATTTGATACAAAGTGTCAAAGTTATGTAAAACATCTTAAAAGTTGCTGGATAGCATTTGATGGAGCAATGCCAGCAGTTTCGCCCTGAGTCTTTGTGCAAAGCTAGGCTAAATTAAACTTCTTTGGATGTGGAATATTTGCTCCCGAGATTTTATACAATATACTGAATATCCTTGAGTGATTTGGAATAAAGATAAGTTGAGAAATTGGTCTGTATAAGTCTTTTTGTAGGCATGTTTGTCAGCCAGCTGCTTATAAGGGGCCAGAAAGAAGCTCACTTCTGTCTTTCATCCTTATCACAGTAAATAAATTTGTATTGGACAAAAAGAGATGAAACTGATATCATTCTGGTGCAGGTGTTACCTTAAACAACGGACATCTTTTAATGCTATCTAAGTTGTGTATTTACCTGAATGGTCCACAATGTTGTGAAGGTCTGTATCTAACTATGGCAAATATGGTGGGTAGCATACACAGAAACAGCATGAAAAGCAGCATGGCCAGGTAGAAATTGTTTGATCTGAAAAATATCAAAGCAAAGAGAACATGGAAATGTTAAAATTAACAATTTTGATATTCGTGTTGTTTTCAAACCTTTACTCTACTGCTGCTTTGAGAGCAGTCTGCAGAACAATTCAACAAAATGCAGCAGTAATTCAAGCTCATATGGAAAAATGTAATTACAGAAGGACACTGTAAAGTTATTCTCCCCACTCATCTATTTCAGATAAGATGTGTTGCTTGAAAGAACATGAAGCATTTTTCTTTCCACTAGCTGTCACGATTCCTGTCTCAGCTTTGTTTATTTTTCCCAGTCTGCCTGTCTCCTGCCATTCTCCATCTGCCCAGCAGATGCCCTTGGACTTTCCCCCCTGTCTCCGTTGCCTGACTCCCCTGTCCCACCTGCTCACCTGTCTCTCATTCCCAGTCCTGACTCCCACACCCACCTTCCCTGTTTCCCATTCTGTAATTAGCTCACAGTATATACCAGCCTTCTTTCCCCAGTCATTTGCCATGTTGTTGTGTTCTAGCCACCCTGTTACCCGCTAATAAAATTACTAAACTTTTCCAGCCTGCCTGGTCTGTGTCCGCATTGGGTCTTCCTTCTTGTTCTCCATACACCAACTGTGACACTGTTGTTTTTTCTTCTTCTATCTAAATTCTTCAGTGACCCTTATAGCCCAGTGCCATCATGTATAGTAATGTAAGACTAAAAACATGTCTGAATCCACAAGAATCTGGAATCCAATGTGCATAAGGAAATAAGTTACATTGTGCTGCTGAAGTTAGGGTAGGAGCCTGTCTTTGCTCTCAAAACAACTTTGGGATGTGGGACTGGATTCAAATCTGGTGACTGGGGAAGCCATTGAAGTACACTGAACTCACGTTCATGAAACCAATTTGAGGCGACTTCTGCTTTGTGACATGGTGCATTATCATGCTGGATACCATTAGAAGATGGAAAATTGTGGCCATAAAGGGATGCAGATGGTTAGCAACAATACAATTTATTTGTAGTAAGGGGTCCAAAGTGAGCCAAAAAAACATTCCCATTACACCACCACCAGCAGCCTGGACTGTTGACACAAGGCAGGTTGGGTCCATGGATTCTTGCATGTGACACCAAATTCTGACCCTACCATTTGCGTGCCTCAGCAGAAATCCAGATCTGAGATGCTTTTCCACTCATCGCAGTTGTACAGAGTGGTTATGTGAGTTACTGTAGCCTTTCTGTCAGCTCCAACTGGTCCGGGCATTCTCCTCTGATCTCTCATCAACAAGGCATTTCCATCTGCAGAACTCACTCACAGCTCACTGGATGTTTTTGTTTTTGGCACCATTCTGAGTCAACTTTAGAGACCGTTGTGTGTGAAAATACCAGGAGATCAGCAGCTTCAGAAACACTCAAACCAGCCTGTCTGGCACCAACAATCATGTCACAGTCAAAGTCACTGAGATCATATTTTATCCCCATTCTGATGTTTGATGTAAACACAAACTGAAGCTCCTGACATGTATCTGCAGGATTTTATGCATTGCATTGCTGGCACATGATTGGCGGATTGGATGATTGCATGAATCGGCAGCTGTACAGGTGTTGCTAATAAAGTGGTCAGTGTGTGTATGTTCTTTAAAAAAGGCTGGACCTGCATGAGCAAATCACAGTGTGCAGCTCTCTCCTCTAGTACAAAATGCATAGGCCAACCATACAACATCCAAACCATGCCAGACAATAGAAGTGACTCCACTATTGCTAACATCAACAGCCAGTGAGTGTGACCACAACCTAGCAGCCGTATCGTGAGAGCAGCAGCTGAAGCAAGGAATGGGACTCCACAGTGAACTGGCATTTCAACGCTGAACTATAATTATAACTTTTTTTTTCTTAACATAATATTTTCTTAACAATGGATCAAATAACTATGTGTAAAACACATGTGTGAAATCTAATCTGATAGTGGTGAACCCACAGAGAATTACCATATATTCTTGAACTTTGGAAAGGCTAGCTGTTTCCCCCTTCTTCCGGTGTTTATGCTAAACTAGGTCAAACATACCATGACTCCAGTCTTGTGCTTAACACACAAATGTTAAACATTTTTGGAAATCCATATTTTAGCATTGAATGTTAAACATTTTTTGAATTATGCTTCAATTTTTTTAAAAGCCTGTTCTCAGCCTCTCATGCATCAATCCCCACTGCTGCATGTTTTCACTCAGATGGTGACAAAATTAATCGTTTACAGAGTCACATACTGTCATTTTGGGTGTGATGCTAAAGACATTATTCAGCTTTGACCAGTGCATTACTACCTATGAGAGCAAACTGGCAAACAACTCTCCTGTTTTAGTTGCTGCCTTTCTCATTTGAGGCCAGGAACCCTAGACTACTTCAGTGACGCTAAAACAAAATTCATATTGTCAATAACACAAATATTGTCAGTGTTACACACTTTCAAGTGTCTCAGCAATCCATAATTATGAGTAGGGGACGTAAAAAAGCCTTCTTTATTATCAGCAATGTGTCAGTGTCAATCTCTTTCTCCTCCAGTAGAACTGCATTTAATGGCTCACATGAAATGTTCTCTCAGTTGTATGAGTGTGTGTGTTTGTGTGTGTGTGTGTGTGTGTGTGTGTGTGTGTGTGTGTGTGTGTGTGGCTGCTTGGATTTTCCACCACATCTGGGAGTGACTGATAAGGACTGAAAGAGGCAATGACAGCCTTGTTACATAAATCAGAGTGGGCTGAGCGCCTTAAGACTGTGTGTATGTACAGGAAGATGCAGATACTGTACTAAAGGGCTACTCACTGTTTTGTCACTATCACAGCAGAGCAGGAAAAGGATAAGGGACTACAAAAATAGCTAGAAAACCACTGTTAATATGTGGATGTGTAATAAGAGCAAAGTGCTGATGCCGTTTTACTTTATTTAAGAGAGGATCACATGCAGACACTGCGCAGAGCTCAGTGCCAAGGATGGAGTATGTGATGTAAGAGAAAATATGGACATAAAATCTTGCATCCTTTTGTTTTGAGTGTGTGTGAGATGGTCATTGTGACACATGTATCGCCTCAAAAAACACTGCACATCAAGGAATGAGCTCACTTTTGGACTTAGATTAAATGCATTTAGTTATAATCTGGTGAACTCGTCCGGAAACAGTGCAATGTGGCACGGAAAACACAGCTATAAAAGCTGTAATAATACAACAACACCATCCTACATATCTACAAGTTCATTGACCAATGGCAGTGTTCTCCTTGTGTGTAAAATGTGTTGCATAAAAAGAAAGATAGTATGATATATCGCTGTAAATCAGCTATATCTATGTTGTAATTTTATTTATTTTAATGCAAATGTAAAAAGAATCCAATGACAAACGCCAAGTAAGGGCTCTATCACTGCTATAATACTTGTTTCACTATATTTTTTGGGGTTCAAAAGCCAGGAGACCACTATACTTGTGGGGTCCAACAGCTTCTTGGGGACCAAGATGCAGACTGTTAGCATTAGGTTTAGGTTAGGGTTAGGGTTAGGGTAAGGGTTGGGGTTAAGCATTGAGTTGTGATGATTAAGGTTAGCGTAAGGGGCTGGGGAATACATTATATCAGGAAAGGGTCCCCACAAATATAGTAAAACAATGGTGTGTGTGTGTGTTTGCTTTTATATCCCATTGGGAACTTAAACCAGAATACACGCCAACCCATGGCTACTTGTGTCGCTTGTGGGGACAAACACTGATGTCCCCATGGGTTCAGACTACTTTTTGAGGGTTAAGACTCGGTTTTAGGGTTCAGGTTAGACTTAGGTTTAGGTTAGGGTTAGTGTTAGGGTAAGGGTTAAGGTTACGGAGGGAGGCTACAGAATGCATTACGTCAATAACTGTCCCCACATGGATACTGGAAGCGTGCGCGCTTGCATGTGTGTGTGTGTCAGACCTGGAGGCTCGGAACACCTGCTGATGGGGAACATTACAGGTGAGGACGGCCCAGCTCCTCAGATACATCAGACCAATCAGCTTCAACACATTGAAAGCAGGAAGACAGGGAGAAAAAAACGCTCCCATCCTGGCAGGAATGAGAGAAGTCAGTAAGACACACACACGTACACACACACACACACACGTACACAAAAACACATAGCCACTGGGGTCACACCCCATATAAAAGACATTATATCCAGTGGTTCATGGTTTCACTTCATTATGTTCATTGTTGCAAGGCGACATTTCTGAAATGAGTTGAGGAAATACAGTCAAGCTGGCCACAAAGGTGTAATGGAGAGATTATAGAGGGCCACAGTCCTTTAAACAGGGTCATGGAGACTGGTCAGCACCAGCCAGACTATTAACTCTGAGGTAGATCCTCTATTACACACACAGTGACAAGGCAGTGCTGATATAATGAAATTGCATGGAAAGATGTCCTCAGAATTTCATTCTGTTAGTTGTGATAGGCAGTTTTTCAGACTTACCAGATCATTCCTTGGTTATAAATCAGATGCAAGACATTCTCAGCTATTTTGAATTCTCCATATTCAGGCTGAGGAAAGACAGAAAAAGCATGAGTGCAGTGTTGTTTATGTTGATTTTTTCTCTTTGGCTTTTTCAACCATAAGATTTTTAAACTACATGTCTACAGGAGATATTACAACATGTTCATGCCAAAAATATTCATCTTCTTCTCCTGAGTATTGGCGATGAGGATGGAAAATCCTTATAAAAAGACCAAGATGGGACATTAAAATTCTAGACTGATACCTAAACTAATGCAATTCTAGTATGGTTAAAAGCTTCTTAACCTCTTAAACTAAGCAAAGCAAACACGTTTTGTAGCCAAGCAGAATTAATCCCAGAATTTAAAGGACCGTGTTTGAAATTCTTGTGGGGATCCCAAAGTTTTCAAAGAGGCCAAATATACCAGGCTGAGTTTTTGGAAGGAAATTTGTCTAAAATGATTCACAAGTCATATAGAATATTTCCGTTTGATGGAATTGAGAGGCCACAAAAAAATTGGGCCTCATGCACAAACAGATTAATTCTATACTTGCACATACAGGTGATTAACAGAAGTTGTGGCATTCACAAACTTTAAAGTATTTATAATTTTCTCTTAATTACGAAAAAAAAATCTGTTAACCATATCATTGTCGTTATGGCTTGCCATTTCACTGAGAGGAGGTTTTTTTTAATTGGTGGGATTACTGGGCAACAGCAATCTCACTATATGTTCTTCTTGGACAACCTTTCGCCACTTTTTTTGGCACCTGACTAACATACTGGCCCAAATATAAGATGACATTTTTTTTCCTGGAAATTAAGTTTGAAAAAATGGGTACTGTCTTATTAGGACTAGACAATTAAGTGTTCACATCAGATATTCTTTTTGTATGGAGAGAGTACCATTGTAACACGGTCTTCTACAGAGAGTGCTGCTTTATGAGATATTGGTAGCCTTAATGTTGCTAGGCTAGCAAGTGTTTTCAAATCCATTTATAGTGAGTCTTTTCAGAGTTAGTCTGCCCTAAAAAGTTTTTGGTTAGACCAGTTTAACGTGTAACATTTTAGACAGACTACACAACTGTGGGTTTTACATATTAATATATTTCTTGTTTCACTTATAAGAGAGAAGAGGATTAATAGAATCTCAGGGAAACTTCTCAACAGGACTAGCATAAAAGTGTGACCTATCCTCAAAAAGTCCCAAAAATGTTGGGTGTTTTATAATCAGGGTCGTCCTGTATTTAGGTAAATTTTTCCAACAACTACTGAAATGTAGAAGCTATTGTGATGAAATGTGCCAATAAAATTACTAAAATCTGTGAAAACCTCTCAGTAAATTGAAAAGCCATGGTATGATATGGTGACCAGAATTTTCATTCTGCATTAAGGTTTTCATAAATGTTTTTTAATTAAATCAATTTTGGTATTATAGTTAAACTCCAAATTCATTCAGATTAAGCCACTATTCAGAAGTTAAATGAACGTGTTATGACTCGTATGACAAAAATCTTAGTACGAGAAAATTGATGAATGTCACAAATTCTCTTAAATTGCTTGTCAATTTAAGAATGAATGTGTTCGGAGGACAGCTAGCCTGCCTCTGTCCAAACGTAACAAAATATGCCTACCAGCACCTCTAAAGCTTACTAATTAACACATTATATCCTGTTTACCTAATCTGTATGAAAACCATAGCGTAAAAAGAACACTTTGGCAACTTCTCAGACCAAATGTTTTTAACAGATTGAAATCACAAAACTGTTTACAACTTACAAACTTGCTCTCTAAATCCCAGCAGCAGCAGTCGCTCAGGTAGCGAACCACCAAGCCTCTGATGAAGTCAATGAGTAGAATGCTGGCCACTGTGAAGATCATGTCAATGATGGACAGCTTCAACATCTCCTGGAGACACACCATAAACATACCCAGGGGCACATCATGTACATATACAAACATATACTGTTCATTGAATTATTCACCTCTCAAATCAGGCTAAAAACTGCTCATTACATAATAATGTTTCTAGTTGTGTGCTTCAGCACTCTACCATGTGCGCATCTGGGACTTGCATTGGGAGAAGACATTTTAATTTTTCCTGCTGTTATAATAGAGTGTACTTACAGACTGATAAAAATGAGTATATCAAAATTGTCCTCAGCAATTATTTTGTAGATACTGTAAAAAGATAATGACATAGAGAGTGATAACGCTTAATGGTGTGTAAATTAACAGAGATAGCCTCGATTGAATGGTTACTTTGGCCCAGACTGACATTTACTCTATCACCTTTACCTGGTCAAAATTTCAATTTGTCCATTACTTTGGTTGATGACCTCATACCTGCTAAACTTATGAAATTCCATCAGTCTCACCTGTACACTGTCTTAACTGCTAATGAGCAAATATTTGTGTTTTTTATTCTAATTTATAACATCTGTATTTTGTGTTATTGTTCAATTTCTCTAATTCTGATCAATTTATGACCCTTTAATTTTTTATATTTAATGTTTCAATGACACAACCAAAAAAGCAGTTTGATAATAAGAGGACACATTCAGATCAAAAGAAAAAGTGACCCCAATATGGCTTTTTTCCTCTCACCCCATTTTTAAAGCCAGCATTGATAGAAGTACAGTGAACATGGTGAATTTTCTTTTCTAAATCAAGCCATTTTCAGATATGGTCCTTTATCTGATACACAGTTGAATTACACAAATGTACCTCCATCTCAATGGTCATTAGAATATGTCTCACTTTTTCAAAAGTTTTCACGCGACCTACCTTCTATTGAAGAAAGGCAAGAAATATGCCAAGTGAATATAAAGTGTGTAACGATCAGACAGAACCTGTCCAACGTAGGTCTCCCAGCATTGGTCCTGTTGAGAGCGGGTGTTCTTCTCAAACAGAGCTGTCTGGTTGGAGATGATCTCTGAGCTGCTGATGTTGGTGACTTCCAGCACCGTGGTGATGGTCGCTATGGTGCTGTTGCGATGTTCAGGGACAGACACTAGGGTAGAAAGGCTGTCTACCTCAGGCTGAGAGATGGTAGCCAGGAATGAGCTGGAGTCAGACCAGTTACCTGTATTCAGTGGGACCTGAATGACAAATATGGTAGGATGCATCACCAGCTTTGTGCTACGCTATTCTTATATGGACAGCTAATAATGCAATAGCAACTTTGTGATGTGAATGGAATAGCAACAGTAACATTCTGGGAAACCCCTTCATTTCCGAGACTGACATGAGACGATATGAGAGTTAAGTGCAGCGTTTGAGTCAGGATGTGGTTAGCCTATCTTAGCATAAAGACTGGAAGCAGGGGGAAACAGCTGGCTTGGCTCACTCATGTCATTTCTTTAACCCAAACACAAACGGAAATGTAAAAACAGTTTTTGGTTTTATTGGGAGTAACGTGCTTTAATTATTTCTTGGTGAACAACATCTGCGCAGACACTGCACAAAAGTGGGGAAGTTACATCTTCCCCTAAAATCACAAGATGTTGTTTTCCCACTGCTGTTGATGTTAAACATAACATTGTGTAAAAATGATGAAGTTCTAAAGGGGTTGGTAGGTGTATTTGCCTTTGAACAGATGCAGGCTGGCTGTTTCCCCCTGCTTTCAGTGTTTATGCTAAGCTAGACTAACCATGTCCTGACGCCAGGTCTGTACTTAACACACAGACGTGATATTATTCCTCTTCTCATCTCTTTCTAAGAAAAAACATAGTGGATAACATAAGTGGATTTATCAAAATGTTGAACTATTCCTTCAATAACAAATAATAAAATGTAATAAACTATCATTTTTACAACTTAAGCCATACAGTGTAACATGGTTTTCTTATTATTAAAGATTGGTGTAATTATCATTGATTACATTGTAGCCAGGGTTTGGGTGAAATAGCTTAGTTGTTTGTAGTTAGAAGAAATATTATGTACATTGTCAATATACAATTGTCAACAATTACCAACTACAAATTCAGTAAACAAAGAGAATCGTGGCTATCACACTTGGGTTCTCTTTTCATCACCATCTGACCTGGATGATATGAATACAACATTTGGTTCACTCTAATTACAAAACATGCAGATTTTTCCATTTGCAACTGCTGATAATGTGCCATCCAGGTTTTTAACTTTCTATCAAAAAAAACAAAACAACTTTCCATCTTAAAACTCTTTATAGTGAGGTCTGAGGATTATCCAGAGTAACTGGGACATTATGCAGTGTGATGTTTTTCAATTGTAATTTTTTAATTTCAGTTTGGGTGGACTAACGAGTTAAAGTGGGATTGTTACGGCTGCTGACTATTCTTATGTTACAGCCACATTTCCAGATCTCAGTAATGTGGCGGATTTTATCGTAACTGAAAAGAATGATGGCCAGAACTATGAAAATAACACCCAGATTGTCATATGAACAAAACAAAAACAAAAAATTTTCTTTCTTTCTATCGTTATTATACTCACAGCAGAGCTCATACTGTTGACCTTATCAAGGAGGGCAATAATGAGGCTGTAGAGATTCCCCAGGTATAAAACAAGCACTCTGTAAACACGTGAAGATATGATGAATGTAAGTGTGCAGTACGGCCTTTGATGTATCATATATGCTATATTAGGCTGTAGTTGTTGGAGTGATGGATTACCTGGCCAGCTGGAATCGCAATGAGGTTCGAGGGTGGTACATCTCCAGCTGAGCCACCAGCTCAAAGGCAGACGGAGCAATCATGGTGATGAGGGAAACCACCACACTCACCTGGACAGAGGAAGGACATGAAAGTCACTGACATGGAGGGTGTATTTGAAAATTCTTCCTTTTGAGAAAAAAGTTTCCAACTGAAAAGTATTATATCTCAATTATATTATTATTCTAACTTACTTTAATTGCCAATAAATACCCCGTAAAAGTAAATGAGACTATTGCCAAACAGGTCATGTAGGATGGCAATGCTTACCTTAAGTAATGAGACAATTAGTCAGTTAACCAACTATAAAATAATTCATTACAATATTAATAATTAATTTAATATATTTAATATATTATAATCACATACATAATTTATCAAACATTTGGTGGTAAAGCTGGGCATTTCATATTTTTATGGTACCAACCAATTTGCTTCGCAATCTGTATTACCAAGTATTGGAAAATTCATTCAGTACTACATATCAATACTGAAAGCCCCTTTTAAATTTAGAAAACCGTCCCCACAGCAGTCTGACAAGGTAGAGGCCAGTTACATTTCTTGTCTACCACAACACACAAGTAGCTATGAACTGAATGTCATCAGATTGATGTAAAAAATAAAGCAGTAGTAGGTTAAATACACCCTGTAAGAAATATCAATAGGAGTAGCTGTATCAATAAAATCACAATAAGATCCATCCTTATGTGATTTTCACGTGGAGCTTTAGAAATGTAAGGATTGAATATATCTTGAATTATATAAAGAAAATATATTTTTTCGACTTTTGTTCAGACTGAATAAGCAGTCGGAAGATACCACTTTGGTTCCTGGGAACTTGTGGGCATTAGTCATTAATTTTGACATTTTACAGACTAAATGATTAATAAGCAATATTTAATGTATAATAATATACTCTAAATATACTATATTTCCAATAAAATAGAATGAAATAAAAAAACAACACCTTTGTTTAATATTTGATGAGTAAATTAGATGTATCAGAAGTAGATCATTTTGCCATCATGGTTACAATACATGACTAATAAACAATATTTGGATCCAGAGCTGAACATTGAACTGGTCATGGAATCATCAGGTTGATAGATAGCAGCCTCTTCCACTGGATCAGTCTCAGGCCTCAGCTTTCATTGATTCCTTGGAACTGCATTGCATGTTGGATAATCTAATAAAACTAATGATGATGAGGATGATGATGATGATGTCTGCTTTGCTCTCCTACCTCATTCTTCTCCCACAGCGTCAGCTCTGGCTTCTCCTGCTCCAGTTTCTGAGAACGGTCCACCACAAAGTAGATGATGTAGATGCTGCCGGCCAGAGACAGCAGCACCAGGATGTTGGCTAAGATACGCAGACTGATCAGAACGGCCCTGAAGACACACAGAAATACACTGATCAGATAGAGAAATTTCATCTTCAAGAACCTGGAAGTTCACAGTAATTCCTAAAAAAAAATGTAATGTATTTATAGCTGGAAAATTAAACAAAGGCAGCTGGGAGGCGCTGCTCACCTATAAACTTTGCTGTCATTTGCAGCTATTGCTGCCACTGTTGCTCTTCATATGGCTTTTCAAAAGACCCACTTACAGCCCGGGCCTTGAGTCTACCTTCCCAAAGGAGGAAAGTTATTGTCACTCCCAGTTCCCTGCTGTGCTGCATTCAATGTTTTCTTGTGGGGGAGTGATGAGGTCAGAGCCTTGATGCCAAACATTTAATCCTGTACATATTCTACATTCACATAATAATCTATTCCATGTGATCTGGCTGACTGAACTAATGTAAAAAAAAAGTGAAATTGAACAAAACCATATAAAAGGTCAAATCAAAAGTAAATATAGGTTTAAAAAGTTTTTCAAAAAAAACCAGGTTAAAAGTAACTATTTATTTTTTACAACATAATTTTCTTCTCCTGCTCTGATTACAGACACCTGTATGTCAGAGTGACCGATGACATCAAACCGGTGAAAGCTGAGATACGAAGGGGATAAAAGGCACTAATTTTTCTCCTTTTAATATCTTCTGTCACTCTTGTTCTATCCTTTTAGTGATTTACAGTCTACTTCTATAACTTATGTCAGTATGAGTAGACATCATTGTGTATAAACTGCAGAGATTTCACAACTGGGTGTTGTAAATCAGCTGGATTGGAAAATTCAAAGGGGAAACAAGCATGGAGGCTTATGGAGTCACTGTTTGGTTGTTTCAGAGGACCTGACAGGAGGAACACTAATCAAGAACATGCACACAAATATGCAAAAAAAAAGTGACAGAAATAACAAATACACCTACAAACTGGTATCCTTCTTCTTTTCCTGCTCCTCTACAATGGCTTCCTGTACAGAAAAACATTTAATATCATGTTTTTAAGGGGAAAGCACAGCCACCCAGCACTGTTGATCCATATTCTGTGCACAAAAGGTGTTAGAGAATACAGAAATACAAGAGGGGAAAAGAGATCCCCCTGCTTGAAGGGTGATTAAAGCTTTAAGTGCAGCTTATGTAAGTGTAACTGGATATGTACAGTTCACTGGGTCTGTTTGTGTGTCAGTGTGTCCCTATGTGTCTCTGACCCTGATGTTGTTGACAATGGCAGCTCCCTTGCTCTCTGCGGCTTCTGGGTTTCCTATCAGGTAATCCCAGGCACAGAAAACCCTCCAGCAAAATGTGAAGTTCTCATCAGAGGCGCTGGCAAGGCTCAGACGAGAGTTCTTGGCCATTCTGCAGAAGAATTATTATTCGGGACATATTATTAAAACATCCATTATATTATCATAACAACTTGTTAAGGATGGTGATGTTATTTAGGTAATCAGTCAGGTGGCCAGCCCAACACTTCAGAACAAGATTCTTGACATATCCTGGCAAGACTTCCACTGAATTAGTTGATATTTATGATCCCTAGAGAATGAATTATTTTTTTGACCTCTTAACCTTTCCTCTGGTACCATCAGAAGGATATATTTCCATTTATGGCCCACGCATAAAATATCAGTATCTATTCTACTGGGTAAATTGCCGTGAATTATACAAAGCATGTTTGTGGTTTCATATAAATGCCTCATTGACTTTAAATGACCTTTCCTATGGTGACCCCCTCAGGACAAACCCAGTACTAGGCTCTAACCATGCCTCTTTTGGTGAGCAGTTTATACTCTGACATAGCAGGGTTATATAAAAGTGAATAGTACAACAAAACTAATAAGCCACAGTACCCACCTCTGTTGTGGCTCTCAGCCCCCACAAAAGTCAGCATTGTCAAGATGGCTCGCTATTGGTCAACAACACAAATTTGCATGTCACAGTTCCCTAAAGTTGAACTCTAAGAAAAAGACCAGATCTGCTAATTGCAGGGATACATTGAAAATAATTGATTTCACAATGCTGTTGTGACATTAGATTATTTTATTAATCTTAGATTACCTATCGTGCTATTGTCAACAACTGTCAGTTAGCTTTTTTGTAACAGAACACAATACATAATCCAGTTATCTAAAATAGAATGAATCTGAAAACCTGATCAAATCAGCCTCTTATATCATCTAATCATTATTACATCAGTATAAGCATAATGATTACTTTCTTAACAGAATGATGAAACTGTAGGCAAAGACAGCCATCCCAACCAGGAAGTAGGCGAGGGGCAACCGGTACCCAGCACTGCCAATTTTCCTCACCCTGCCATAGTAACCATAGAATAACACAGAGTACTGCAGATAGCCCTGTGGAGATCAAACACATACAACACATGTTCACAACAACCACAAGGAGTTACAGCACATGATGACATGACAAGGATATCAACTACATGTAGAGTATGATTCATTATTGCCCTTAAATGGAGTGTATAAGTAGGGATTTAGTAATGATATAATTATATATATCATTACATATTATTATTACCCTAACTCTAAAATTTACTTCATTTCTGGAAGGGGAGGAGGTTAAATTGGCCCTGGAGTAGAGGTTATGAGGCAATAAAATGATGTTTGAATAATGGGCCATCGTGTCTCTGAGTATATGCTATTGACAGAACAATAAAAGGAAAGAGAGGCTTGCCCCAAGAGACCAGATGGTGTCCAGGTCCTGGGCTGAAGCCAGATGCTCTTTGGGGATAGTTTTACTTCTTGTCGTTCCAAATGGAGCTCCAGCCAGCAGCTAGTACATAAAAAGACAGACCAATTTGATTTAGTATTATGACAATAATACATCAAAGACCTTTTACATACTGTATATGCAGGGAGAGAGACACAAAGAGAAAGGGTCTGGGTAGTAGTTTTTTTTTTTCTTTTTTACTTTTTATGTTAAATTTAAGCAGAAAAGAGTGGAATGTAGATCATTGCAATCATTGATAGTTGCAGACACTAGTCTGCTCCCTAGCTACATGCCACTTAAAAGAGTTTTTCATCTGAGAGTGAGATGAGAAGATTGATATGATTCTCATATATATGTGTTAAGCATTGCATAAAGACTGAAGGCAGGTGGAAACAGCTAGTCTAGCTCTGTCCAAAATTCAAAAATACACCTAACATAGCCTCTAAACTCCTAACTGACTATATCTGTCAATCCACAGTATTCTGCACAGAACTGCTGGGCGGAAGGATAAACTGTTATTTGTCAATAATAGCCAATATGCATGTACCTTCCCCTAAAACCATAAACTTTTGTTTATACAGTTCGGTTTGTGCAGGACTATTTTTGAACTTTGGACAGAGCCGGGCTAGCTGTTTCCCCCTGTGTCCGGGCTTTCTGCTCAGCTAGGCTAACCGCATCCTGATTCCAGCTCCTTTATTTAACACACAGACATTGTATTGAAAAATAAGCATAGTTATACAAATATTGAACTAATCCTTTAAAATTAAGCACATAAGAGAACACCAAATTAGACAACAAAATATGTTGTTTGTCCTTGCCGTCCCAAACAACACAGGAAGGTGTTTTTTGATCTGATGCCCCTATCTACAGGCCACTGATCTGACAATGCTAGGGTTAAGGTTTGGTTAGGTTTAGGCAAAACACAACTTGGTTAGGGTTAGAGGAATATCATGGTTTGGCAAGCTAATGGAGGACCTTCATCATCATGATTACAATAATAACCACCTGAGGAGGGTTAGGGAACAACCGCAGTCATGGTTCTAAGAAACCAACAATGACTGTCTGTCATATTAAAGTATGATGTTTTGTTGACTCGCTCACCCACCCTGACCTCCTCCCTCTGTGGAATTAGTTGCTCTGTGTCAACATCACAAGGGTCTCAAGGATTATTATTAATATGGCCATTAGATGACACTGTTACTTGAATGTAAACTTATGTCTTTTGGGGGCATTTGTTCAAATGACTTGTACAATTGTTTTTCTTGGGAGGACAGTCTTAAGAACCAAATCATGGCCGATTGCAAACCTCAACACAGGGCTTTGGTAAAGCAAATTTTACTTTACCAGCAAAGCAGTGAAATATTGCTAGCTAGAATAACATAGTCTCCTTCATTTTTTACTCAATTTGTTGACTACCCATTAAGGGTCATCTTTTAAAATGGCTTGGTAATGGTTAGTGGTATTAATTCATGTTTCAAACGTCATCCAAGATTTATCTCAAGGAGAAAACTTGATGCACATTTACTAGCCGCCATGAACACATCCACTAATCACAGTAATTCCAGGCATGCAGTATGAATTGCATATAGTACAAATGTTATAAGTGCTCTTATGACCATACCCTAATGTGTAGAATGCAATGAACAAATAGAAATAAAGCAATCTTTGACTGTTTATGTCTCAAATAGAATCACATTTATCCTGAAAAGATCTTCGTGATGTAGAAATTTTGACTCTGACTTGCATGCCCTGGGTGCTACAAAAAATTAAAGAGAGTAGCGTATTTATAGTCACCTAAAAATGAGAAAACTTAAGAAATAAAAAGTGAGTAATAACTGAGGTGGACTGACCTTCCATTTCATCCTTGGTCACATAATTGGTAACATGAAACAGGCACATACATCAAATCTGACACAACATCCATGATGTCTGATGTTGGCTGATATAACTCACTGAGCAGAGATGAGATAAAGGTTGGATGTATGAAAGGAGATTGTGGAAGGTTAGTCCCAACAAATGATGAAGGGAGAGAGAGATGTAGAAGAAATAAGCAGAGGCATAAGATTAGGCATTGGGAATGATAGGACAAGTCATGTCTGGAGAAATTGCTTGTGTCTGCATGTCAGCGACAAACATAAATCAAGCATCATCTTCCTCTGTCTTTTGTTCTTGTCTACAGTTTGTACTTTAACTGCTCGAACTGAAGCTGCTGGAGAATCACCAGGCAACAAACCCAATTATAAAGGATCCTCTGATCAGTACTTATGAACATACAAACATTTGCAGAGCTGAAGTCAACAAAAGGATATAAGGATTACATACAGGCCCAGCTGGCAATAGACGTCCATATAACATCAGACAGACAGTGGACTCAAAGGCTCTAACGTCGGCCAGACGTTAAGTTTTAGTTGGAAATGAAAATCGGGTTGACGTCAAAACCCAACTTTGGGTAATTGACATATAATAATGATGCAAATGTTTTACACTAACAAAAAAATGGACCTCAAAATTCTTCATTTAAGATAAATCAATTGTGATTGAACTGCAGTGTATGACATTTTTTCTTTTAGCATTTTAGTGACCAATAACTTGAGCAATGACACTTAGCAATTTATTTTTGTATTTGCAATTAGTTATATAAGTGGAAAGTTAAATAGATAAATTTGAATCAAATAGAGTGACAGTAGAGCTTTTTAAACGACTGATGTAAGATCCTTCTTTAGCTGGCAAAATGGGATGTTGCTGAAATGACTTTTTCGGAGAGCAGCAGAGAACCTTTTAATCCCCCCCCCCCAAAAAAAAAAAAAAAAAAGAAAGAGAAAAATGGAAAAAACGGTTCCAATACAGTCGTTACACATAATGGCTTTAGAGTTTGAAATGTTCATGAAGGTTTGCTCTACTGTATGCAGAAGACTGAAATCTTGTCTCTGTTTGAGATTATTTTTCAGTTAACTAACAGGACCTATATGTCAGTTTTTACAAACAGACAATATGTGAATCTGTATGGACATTAGTGATACAATCTGTGTATCAAAATCAGACTTGAATTTACAGAGGCTATGCGATGCTATAACCTGGCATCCAACGCTATAGACCATCATCTGATTTTTCCTTTTATTATTTGGAATCTGAGGGTTTGGTGTCCTTCAGCAAAGCTGCCAGCTGTAGCCAGTTCGTCTATTCAGAAGCTGCGATAAATATTTATTTAGCAGATTTTCATTCAAAAATAGAGAGTAGCAGGCATAATCATTCATTTGGGAATTGCTAATTCCATGTTTAATGTGTGAAAGTAGTGGAAATTATGATTCCATGCAAAAATTTTGGTTCACTAACCACTAAATCATGAATCACTGTTAAGCCAGTGATTTAAAAATAATTAATGTATTATGTGCAGTATTATACAGGAACACTTGTGGAGTATACAGTGTCAGAGACTTGCTGACCTCTGGCAGAACAATGAATGCTCCGGTCATGATGGTGAGGACGATGTTGATCCCAAACAACCAGCGCAGGAAGATAAAGTAAGAGGCCACGCCCGACCCAAAGTGACCTCAAAAAGACAGAGAAAAACATCTGACTGAGACTGACTGACATCTTACAAACACTTCATTCACAAACAGTGATGTAGTGGTACACAATCGATATTAACAAATAACAATTATATTTTCAAAAAGCTTTAATTTATCTTTTTTTTTTTGCCCTGAAAGGCTCTGTCCTCATATAACTTAACTCACCTAGACCTAAATTAATTTCGTTCAGGTATTCATTAATATGGTCATAGTATATTGTTATGTGCTCAAATGGTGAGCTGAGAGTAGGAGGGTTTGCTACATCCTTGGATATGACAGCACTTTAAAGACAAACCAAATAAATGAGAGTACTTTTGGCATTATCAGTGATAGCATTACTTGAATTTATTCTGTAGAACAAACAGACAACTGACTTTCAATTTTCTTGATCCTCACTTCCCAGGGAATGAACAGAACCACAATATTGTAAAGCACACGGGAGAGTTTCTTCAGCAGCTGCAGGAAAAACAACAAGGGTTTAAGGAGCACTGAGAAACTTCTACCTTCCTGTAACCTCTGACAGGCTCACATCTCCACAATGGGCAGTAATCATTTTGTGTTGACTTTGATACATTTATTTAGAAGTTGTTTGTGATTGAGAGATGACTAAAATGGTTTGAACTTCTTTAGTCACTCCAGTGTTGCATTTTAAGCTGGAATCAGCTTGTATTTGATAATACATTTTATTCATAGAGCACTTTTCAAGCTATTTACATGAAAAATTAGATAACTAAAACCCAATATAAGTGCAGAACTTGAGCAGGACAAAAATATCTATTCTATGACTCATATCTAATAGCAATATAGGTTTGCAGCAATGGTGACAGAGATTAACAACAGATATTCCTATTTATTTTTGTACCTGAGCTCCTCCCCCCTTTGGCCAGGTAGGCTACACTACAGTACTCTGGAGTTTTGACTGACCTGATGCATCAGTGCTGTGTTCTGTCTTCCATACTAACTTCTCCATAAAAGGTCTCCAAAATTAACAACAAAATCATTTGTCATGCCCTCAAGAATCCCACATATGAGCATTTTCTGATCTGCTGCTTCTATCAGCAGGATTATGACATCCTTCATCATTGCCTTATGAAATGTGTATGACCATTATAAAAATGATAAATATGACAGTTTTCTGGTCTTCTACCTGTTATGTTTTATTTATTTATTTATTTATTTTAACAAATTTGCATTGGAAACCTAAATTGAGGTTATTTTGTTACACAGACATGAGACTGATACTGATCTTTTCATCTCATTCTCTGAAGGAAAGTAAATGTGTCTTTCCCAAAATGCTGAACATACACTTTTTAAACCTCTAAAACAATATTTCTGCTTGGACTGTGCTGTGTGTTCTTTACACTCTTTTTTTAGTTATTTTGTCAGATTCCCTTTTTATTACATTTTGCTATTACATGTTGCTTGTAATTTACGTTTTTATCTTTTACTGGCTTTAGCAGCTGGCTTTCCTGTTACTCAGTCATTATTTGAACTCTTGCACTATTTAATGAAATGGATGGTAAGGTGTAATTGTTTTGTCCACCTCTTGTAGGTTGAGATAGTAGCTGTTGCAAATTTGTGGCTAATTTGTGTGTTTTAAAATGTTTACTATTTAATACTGTCATAGGGCTGAATACTATGTCTTTAACATTTTTAAATCATAGTGTAAACACGTATTATTACCCCAAATCTTCTAAAACCAGTCACAGCAGACTGTTCCCATTAAAATAAATTGTCTAAACGAGAACTTTACAGTCCACAAGATAAAGTAAAACCAACTCATCCTGTAACGGCACAGGGAACAATTCAGAGGGCTATGAGGCACTATATGGATACGGTTAGGCAAAAGGTTATGGTCATGGTTAAAACAATAAACGCTGCTTCTGCCTTTCCTTCTGAGACATAACTTTCATTTGCATGCCCACAAGAGTTCTTTGTCAAGTAAACGTAAATCATAGGTGTTTGAAGTGTTTGAGCAAACCACCAATGCTGTTCTTTTCTCTGGAGAGGACGGTCTTTGGTCTGAAATCATAACAGCTGTCTCAGGTGAACGATATTAGTTTGACTTTAATTTATTACATTGCTGACCAACTGTGATTGTTCAAACACAGGTTTCATAGTTTGTATTACTCAGGATGTCATTTTGTAGCACATATCCATGGAGTTCACATTAGAAGTGAAACAATGTGACTCTGTGAAGATTTTCACATCTTATGATGTGATGAAAGATACAGTCAGAACGGAACTGGTGATTATTAATCAAGATAAGGTCGGCTGGACCAATGATTCTGATTTTCAATTAACTGGGAGCCAAACTGTAGAATTAATACCTCATCACCAGACTGCTCATTTATTCTAATGGAGCTTGAGCAGCCTGAACATTTTAATTAAACTGAACTATAACAACAGGCTATAAATTCAGTCATGCTGATGTGCTATGGCTTCATGGCTCTTTTCCTCTCTGCCTGGCTTCCTCCCTGTATATGTGTGTATGTAAGACAGAGAGAATAAGTAGGTAATCTGCAGTATGTGTGTGTGTGTGTGTGTGTGTGTGTGTGTGTGTGTGTGTGTGTGTGTGTGTGTGTGTGTGTGTGTGTGTGTGTGTGTGTGTGTGTGTGTTCAACCTACAAGAGGAGAAAAGCTTGTGTTAAAACCAGAACTCAGCAGCCTGTACAAATGAAATCCAACATGTTTTATTATTCTGGCTCTGATCAAGTTACTGCAGTGCAGTGAAATAACACAAAGAAGTCCATTTCAGCATACAGTCAGACAGAATAAATAGAGTTGTGACTCTACAATACAGAGCACATATTTCAATGAAGTTGCCCGCAGTGACACACTGAAGAAAAGGGGATCTCAGGTCAGCACAGAGCAGAGCCATCTTTGTTATTTCACATTTCTGTAGCACCGTTGTTACTACCGCGACTGCACTGTTTTGATCCATCTTTGCAATGTTATAAATGAGCACATATCCGCAATCTGTTTCTGTGGCTGCTTGAGACTTGGGAGAGATGGGTTCATTTCATGTTGTGCCTGGGCCACCCCTTGCCGGGGCATAACCACCATGCTCAATATATCTACAAAAAGCTTTAAAAATACAAGACATATTCTAAACCAGCAAGACTGAAGAAACTATTTGGGAGTCACCCTCTGATTTGCTAGTATTCGTATTTTAATCAATTAGTTTTTGTTAATTTCACTTTCGTTCTTTGTTTTCCACAAAGAGGCGTTGAAAATAAAAATAAAAATTTTAAAAAATTTGAAGGTTATCATGCAACGTTATATAGTTGAAAATTCTAATAGTGGAAACAGTTTTTTTTACTCATTTCACTCTTCGCTCTTCAAAAAGTTGCATTTAAAGCCGGTATCAGTGTTACTACATGATGAAGAATACTACTGAGTGTAAATGAAAGCAAATGACTGGTGTGTACATACATCAGCTCCTGCAGTCTGGTAGCCTCTGGTTCTGGTCAGTCTGCCCTCATACTTCAGAACAATCTCTCTGGCCTGCCTAGGAAACAAATACACACAGGTGGAAGCTTACTAATTACATTTACTCATATACTGGACTTGCGTTCTTTACTGAAATATTTCCATTTCTATGACAAAATGACCTCAATTCAATTACAGTAGTAGCTTTTTGGAGCTCTCTGCACATTTCACTTGTTATCTCTTGACCAACGCTCCACAGTTGGCTCACATGATGCCACCTGAGTCCGACCCTTTTAAAACTGAAGACTGTTGGAGGTATGTCAGTTGTCGAGAACATAGTACCTGAGAACATGGTAAGAACAGAACTTGTTCAGTGGTGTGACCGTGTAATACTATGTTTTCTTCTATGTCTCACAGGATCTGTAAAGATGGCGGGCAATACTCGTCATGAGCTCAACACAAAACACGGACAAGCTTGCCATACCTGACGTTACAGTTAGGCTTAGGGTAGGGGATGGGGTTAGGGTTTAAACCCGACGCTCTTTTCAATTATATGATTGGTACTGATTGTTTTTGTAGAAAAAATTAAGTGAAAGTCAAGTGATAACCCATTATCAATCATCAAATTTCACAATATATCGTTTCAAAACCAAAGATGCACAACATTGTTAGTAGTGAACTAGCTAACTCTTTTTAAAGGACACAGAAATATGAATCTAAAAAACAACAAAAACAACAAATAACATTGTGATCTTTTGCATACTAATGAGGTAGAGAAGTTATTTTGCGGCACAGACAAGAGACTGATACTGATTTTTTCATCTTTCAGAAAGAAAGCAAGTGTGTGTTTCTCAAATTGTTGAACACTCATTTTTAGGACTTTTAAAACAATATTTCTGCTTGGACTGCACTGTGTGCACTGTACGCTCATTTTTAGTTACTTTGTTAGTTTCCCTTTTTATTATAAGTTACTATTACATGCTGCTTGTAATTTATGTGTTTACAGATTGCTGGCTTTAGCAGCACGCTCGTTCCTGTTATTCACTCACTGAGAGTATTGCAATACAGATGTAACTGTTATTTCGTCAAACTCTTGTATATAAAGATGGCAGCTCTTTCAAAATTGTGCACTTCACACACTCATCACTCAGGGAAAACATCTCTAGCTTTTACAATTGTAGAATTCACATGGTTTTATTTTGTGATATCATGTTTTTAGGTTAGGACGAGGGCTGAGGTTAGATTCAAATAACTCAAACTAAAATTTGTCAGAAAATGTAGATAAAAATTTCTTGGATTTGTGATGTAAAATACGAGCTGTTATTGCATTTGGAGCAATTGCAGACATTCAGCCTGAGATTAAAGTGGGTGTAAAAATGCAGACTTGCATTCCATCCCTGATGATGGTAATAAAACCTTGCCGGTAATAACAAACTGCCGATATAAAACCTGTTATCCATCGCACATACTCAGCACATCTTAGAAGCTCTCTATCTACATAGCTCTCTCTCTCTAGCTACTACTACTACTACTCTAATTACATTTTGTCAAATGCTGAACACAGCCTTCGAGGTTTTGTGTCTAATCACAACATTTAGGTTTGACCTTCTTCAGAAAATGTGGACTCCCACATGGTTCACCTGACATTTGGACACCTGGAAGAAAATTTAACTGAGTGTTTGTGAAAGTTAAGAAGATAACAGGTGGTAATGAAGTACTGAAAACTAAAGCCTATTTAAAAATGCTGGATAAGTGTGCCATTTATCCAGCACAAGCAGTGAAATACAAGTAGTGTAAGTATTTAAAATATTGACTCAGAACTACTTCCTATTGAAGAAGCCTTCCCCATGAATACTGTTGAAGGTGAGGTCTGTGGATCTTCAGAGTAAAGGGGGTACTGCTTTTGGAAAGATAGGAAGGTGTTAGATTTTTCTAATGTCATTGTTCAATGCAGTCAGCAGCACAAACTAAATCTATTCGTCTCCACTGTATTGGGGTGGCGAGATACCACCATGGTATGCATCCTTAACACGTAGCCACCAAGACGCCCCAAATGACCCTTTGACTGGTTTGTTAAATCACCATTAACACAAAGAGCTCAGAGTGAATACAGTTTTAAAACTGAAAGACTGTAATAGAGCAGATAGGTGGGAAAAAATATATAAAATATATCAGTGATATAGTGAAGAAAATGTTAAAGCAAATATTAGTGCAGGGAAGGTAATTCTATGGCATTTAGATCAGTAGCAGTTCATTTCTATGACCCAAATTCATGTGTTCAGAAGACTTTGGTGAACTATGGATGTATTTCAGTAACACAGCTTGTGGCATAGTCATCATGCCCTCTTGAGAGTTTGGTGGATGAGCTGCTGAGGGTTTGGCACACTTGCTTTAAATTCTGTGACATACTTTTTTCCAAAAAATATCCTTTCTCAGATATATGGAATCTGTGTTTGTGTTTGTGTTTTTGAGCAAAAGAGAAGGGACAGATTAAACTACAAATCCAAAGATAACACCGAGGAATCAAACAGACGGGGTACTTTAGAACTTTGAGCTTGCGTCTCATTGGCCAGGGTCTGGTCCGAATGTTGGCAATGATCTCCTTCTGATACTGAATGTTCTGGAACATTTCTTCTGGGTCGTTGCTGTCCACCCGCTCATCCTCTTTATCTTCATCATCTGAGAAGCTGCAGCATAAGACAAAGAGGACAAAACAAAATGGGCCCGTTCTGTTACGCTGTATGGAAAAGAAAAAGAAAAAAAAAGAAATGTCATCTCAGGGATTGTATGAAAATTATTTGGGTGTGGAGGGGGGGTGACCCTTATGTTTCACTTTTTAAAAAGACAAACTAAATTAAACTAAAAGAAACGTTATTAGGCTCTAAATGTCAACGAGACTTTTGCCCATGCATTCCAAATAGTAAATAAGTAGTAAGTAATAAATGTGAATTAGATCAGATGATGTTGTAGCCTTGTATGTACGAGATGTATGACTGTCTGTCTGTTATAACTGAGCCAACGACATGATGCCTGAGTCACATAACCAGCTGTGTTTGATACTCAGTGAGGACCGTTTCCTCAAGTCAGCTTCTAAAAAACAGGTTAACTTTTCTTTGTAAATGGTTAAATTTCAACACTCACTGATTTTGAGCTCCTGCTATGTCAGGCTACCACTAAGCTTATTTTATAATTGGCTGATTTGGTTGGTGATGAAGTTCGAAATTACTTAGTTTACAATTCAACTTACTGTGGGCGAAGATATATCAAAGTGTGTCCGCATGTTGCCTGGGACTTAAGATCATGTGTGTGCATTAAAAAAATGATCATATTAGAAACATTTCAAACTACCGATTACTACTGATTAGTAGTTAATTAGATTAACTGGCAACAGGTTCTGCAGAACTGAATTACATATCAGACTATTAATTATTGATGAGGAAAATTAAGACCGGACTTTTATCTTCTACATTACGGAAAACCCCTTGTCTGAACCCCTCCCCAAGGATTTCTCAAGCATCCTCAATTAAGTAAACCTGTTTACAAAAAACAAAATAAAAACAAAACAAAAAAACAGAGATATATACAGAGCACATTGATATGTAAAATGGTAAACAATACTCCATTAAAATAATAAAGACGATTTGGATCACTGATGAAAAGAACAGCCAGAATCTCCAGCCTCAACTTTTTGTCATTTCAGCTTTGCATTTTATCTCCTCACTTGTACATTTATGAAATAATGTGTTAATCGTAGCAACATCCCAAAGTGGCAGATTTTTATTCTGTCAAAAAAAAAAGAAAATGAATCGGTGAGAATCAGTGTAAAGACATGGAAGGCTCCGCCTGTTGGAAAATTAGTAGATCTCCGGTGAATAGTCATGCATTTCTTAACCGCCAATAGTGCTGATCAATACCGTATATATTTACTATATATTTATACTCTCTTGTTTAGTAGGGCCTAAAGAACAAAGTGGAGGATTTAGAGATACAAAATGATACATGCATAGGGATAAAACATCAGCAACAGATGTCCAAAATTAGGTTAAAAGGTCACAGGACCAAAAGGTGCAAAAACTGTTTTACTTCTTACAAGGCCAAAAGTAACATTTCACTGCCTTTCTCTGGGGTATAATATCTCCTGTGCAATAACACTGTGTTTAGGAACTTGAAGACGGAAATACTGTTTGTCCAGTGCTCTTCGATTTCATTGATGTATTTTTAATTCTGTAATAATTCTGTGTAAATTTTGGAAACACGTTTTGTATCTACTCATTGTTAAGAATAAAATTAGTTTTTAAGAGGGCAGCTGTTCGGGTGACTACTGAGTAGAGTTAAACTGTCGTCTTATTGGAAAATATCTAAATAAATAAGAGGAAGAAGAATTATATTTTTGATGCAGTTTGGTTAATGGTAAAAAAAAAAAAAAATGAAGCTCCATCTTCAAATAAATGATACAGCAGTTATCTCCGTTGCATGCGATAATTCAAATACTTCACAATTACAAATAGAAAATCACAGATTTTTCAATAATCGTAAAAAAAAAATTCATTGCTTGTTACAAGCATTTCCATATCCAAGTAATGTTTACAATCACTTGATTAACTTTTATAACATATGGACTCCATTTTCACCATGTTATTATCAAAATTAAACCACATGGTTGATGGCATAACAATGAAAAAGTGGAATAATTCACTGATTATGTTCCATTTTGAATTGTAGTCATTCAGATATTATACAAATCTTTCTTTATGGCAATTATTTCATTTGAAACTGATCAATATATCAATTATTTGTTTATTCACGGTCAGACTCTTGGATAACCACTTGCGGTAAATTAGATTAGACTAAATTTACAAAGAGGAAACACAGGTCATAATGTCCCTGGATGGCAATAAGTATCAACACAGCACACAGGAAAACACACTTTGTAGTTTTCCCTTCTGATTAGATTTAGTAAATGACTAATTATATAACCTATAAAGATGACAGCCATAAAGTGTGAGAGACAGAGTGAGATGGACAGAGAGAGAAAGAGAAGAAGAAAGAAGAAAGGCTTTAGTTAAATTGTATTTTGATGCTTTGGCAGCATTGTTTTTTGAACTTTGATGCCAATAATGCACCTTTGAATTTGAAAAAAAAAAAAAAGAATAAGGAAGACTTAATCCGAAAGGCTTCCCAGAAATCCTGATAAAAGTAAGACTGATCAAATGAAAGAAGAGTGAGCAGACTCACCTCTGCTGATGGTCCTGGTAGGCTGAATAAATCCTCCTAGAGTTCTTCCTGATACTCTTGTGTCTCTTGGCTGCAGACAGAGACCTGCTGCTGCCAACCCAAGAATCAGAAACTGTACTCATGCCGCCTCTGCTCACAGTGTGTGCGCATAGCTGTGGTCATGAAATCAGTGTGTGCAGGTCAGAAACTGCCTGCTACTCAGCCTTACTGGACTGGGGCATCTGTGCTGGGAGCCCCACTGGAGCATTACACACTACAGCAGTACAGACCGAAACCCACTCACTCAACGGTCCAATCACAGGCATACTAAATGCTTAAAGGGGCAGCACCAAACAGACCACCCCTCATCGGGTTTCATTTTGGAAGATTTCTTTGATGTATATATTCAACTACAACTTATTTAGTTTAACCTAACAGCGTATTGTTATGTATTACAGGTAAATAAACTGTTACAATATGATTCTCTGAAAAACAAAAATAGATATTATGCGGATGTTAAAATAAAAAACCTGAAATTGCTGATTTGATTTTTGATTAACCTGAACAAAAATGTTGATCAGCTGTAAAGACTATATGGGCATCCCAACCTTTGCAAGTTATTTGCTCAGATGCACTTTATTCATTTTCGTGTAAGAAGCTGGGCTCACTAATATGTAATCATTTCCAAAATACAAGTAGGGGGTGAAATTTCAGAGTAAAATCAGTCCATGTCAATTGAATGGAGGAAACCATCATACAGTATAAGCTGCGTGGCATCATTCACTTTCATTTAAGTGGCAATCTTGAAGATTTTCATTTAAATAAAAGTCACTATCTATTGCTGAATGAGGTAACACAATGGTGATTAAGCCTATGGCCCACTGATGAAAGTACTGCAACATTTATATATCCGCAGTATTATGAACTGTGGCGACATTCCTGAAAAAAATGTTGTATTTAGTTCTTACTAATCGAGACCAAACATTTCCTACTGCCGGAGCTTTACATTAAATGCTGGCGAAAGATGAGTTGGCTTTTATTATGAAGTAGTCACTGGAGATGCTATTTTTTGTCGGTGAGCTTAACACTTACTGCTATTGTTCATCAAAAGTGTGTCTACAAAACAAGACAATGGTCATTTTCAGCATTCTTGGACAGCGGATCAGTTTGAAATATTACAGGGAGTAATGGAACAAGAAGGGGCAGCCACAGTGAGCTCGTAGTACTATCTGTCATTAGCATATTTACCAGTAGAAAGCCTTCTCTTTTCGACTTTTGAAGAGAAATACAGTATGTCTGTGGAGATTCATAGTCATCCAGGTCAAGGTTTATCTGTAAGGGCTAAATGAAAGGCAGCTGGACTTGCTTTAGATTCAGGGAGTAAGTGAAGTTATCTAAAAACTGGAATAATATGTTCAGTTTTGTTTACATGTGCTCCTGCGTTTTGCGCTAGATGGAGTCTTCCAGATGTGGTTTGCGTAATCCAGCAGAGAGGGAATGGGGCTTGAGAACCATTGGTGGCCCTGAAAGGCTGCAATATTTATAACACACCACAATACAAAAGTGTTGGTCAGAACAACCAACATACTGATGATTTAGCTTGACCATCCGCAGGAATTTTTTAGTCGCTCTGGCCAGTGTTTGATATCTGTATCTGTAGCAGTGTTAAATGTTCAGACCTTCACAAAGAGCAACTTTAACTCATTTTCTCTGACCTATTCTCTTTTTTTCCCCCTAAAAACAAATTAAGTCTCTGCTAAATAAAGAAATGGGTTCATATATATATATATTTTTATTCAACCATTAAACATCTGCATGGGGCCGTTTTAGCTACAGTGATACTGTGATGTGCCTTATGTTCACTTGGCTCATGACTGTTAAGTTATCCCTGAAGCGGAGGGGCAGAAGGGTCATAGAGCTGAATGAGACCTTGAAGGTATGACAGATGTCTCTTCTTAAAATTGGACTCAGAGGAGTATTTCTGACAAATGTGTCTTTTTTCATGGCTACCAGTCACCACTAATACCTACAGATGGAAAACCCGGATGTTCAACTCAGACAGACCCCTTCAAAGATTAAGCAGCGACAGCAAGTTTGTAGGAGCGCAAAGCCTGTAGTTAAACGCCAAAGTTGGAATCACTGTGGGGTCCTGCCTTTTACAGAATGTTAGTGTCGGTGTTGCCTTTACATAATCGTTGGGATATTTAACACTGAAATTTCATCTGTTCATTTTCATTGATAGCCGTACCCTTTGCAGGGTAGCTGGGGTTAGAGCCTTACAGTGCACACTGAGTGAGAGGTGGGTACACTCAGCTCACCAGTCTATCGCAGCACTAACGGCCAGTCCACACAGGCAGCTTTTCCTGAATGGTTTTCGGCGTTTCCATCATCTCATGGAACAGATATATTTCAAGTTTATAAAATGTAAGAATCCACACTGACTCAGAGAGTCTCTTCTTTTCTTCCGGTGCACTTAATATTCCCGGGCACCTCCGTCTTTCTATGTCGTCAACATGTTAAATACATCCCTGAATTAATTTAAGGTTTTAGCAACATACCATAAAGCTTGTACAACTAAGTTTTTATCAGTTAGATATATTTCAAAAGTATGATCTATTTTAAAATTTACTGATCAACTAGAGACTGGACAGAAGGCGGCTGCCAGTCTTTTCACCAGAGCTCAAAGCTATGACCACATCACTCTTGTTTAAACCTCCTTAAACTGGCTCCCAGTATGTTTTAGAATTGGTTTCAACATTCAACTTAATAATTACTTTTAAGCCTCTTAAGCGCTTGGCTCATCACTATATTTCTGATGTCTTCCTACCATTCAAGCCTGTATGTAGTTTGAGCTCCTCTGGCTGAGGTTTTTTTTTATCTGTTCCATAGCCAAGCTGAAATTGAAAAATTGCTCTAAGCAGTCAGAGCCCCGAGGCTATGGAACGACCTGCCAGAGGAAATAAAGCTAACTGAGTAAGAAACATCTTTTAAATCTCTTAAAGCATAAAATAAAGCATAGAATTTATCTGAGAGCTTATCCAGGTTTTACTTGATTTTTTTTCATTTCACTTGAATAGGTTTTTAATTATCTTTTATTTACTTTATCTTATATCACTGAAATTTGTTTTATGTATTCCATGATGAAAGCACAAGGCAGCACATTGCTCTTGCTGTAGATATTTTGCTGAAGACAGTTTCCAGAGATGCTGTAAAAGAGTTTGGAGTGTCTGTGGATTGAACAGAGGGATTCTTCAGTAATGCTAACACCAAGCCACAACATTAAAACCAGTTACTGTTTTTAATGTTGGTTAGTGGTTTTAATGGCTGAATATTGTATGTATATATTTATATATATATATATATATATATATATATATATATATATATATACATACACACATATATGTATGACAGATTAAAGGAAAAATGTATATACAAACATACTGTATATATACATATATTCCCATTCACGTGAATTTATACATGGGAAATGGTTTGTTTAAAACCAGATCTGGTTTTTATGTTGTGCCTGATCGTTGTACACAGCAATGATGTATCACTTCTGTTATCCATTTGAGTACTTGGATGTTTTTCTGTTGCACACACCTGGTTCACGTTTAATAAGTGTGATTAAAAAAAGACCAATTCCAAGCCAAGCACATTATCATTGATGTATTCCCATGCCAAATATATGAATTTACCAACTAAATTTGGAGGTAGGAACTGCAATAAACAAGACTAGGGCAAAACTTAGTATATGGCTGGAGAGCCCTGTATCTATTTGCTTCTTTCCTACTGTCTGTGCTCACATATACAGTAATTTAATATACTCTAATTCCCAATAAAGCTGTTCTCTTTGACATGTTTTTTCTGTTTCTGTTGTCAGACAATGGAACAAGTAGTAAATAGTGACTGAAATGCGGCCCATTAAGACGACATGTAGTCTACAGACCAAGACAATGGCCATTTTGGGCATTTTTGGACCTATTAGTTAAGGGTGCCAATAATTATGTCTCAGGTACATTTTGTGTTTGTATCATTTCCACTATTATGCAAGCTTTGTTTTTCCTATTTTTTTTTTAAATTGGTTAATATGCATTTATTTCTGAAGATATTCTAAATTCTGTACTTAAAATTCGGTCGTGCCAATAATAAGGACTGTACTTTAAAACAATATTCAATCTTAAGATACGATTTCACTATGTTTCAGTTCAAAGAAGTTGCTCTGCATTGAAAAAAGCTTGAAAAGGGACGTCATTTCATTGCTCTGATGCAGGTATTGATTATTGATTAGAGTTATCACAAACTGTAAGAAGTGTATGAGAGCAGAGCTACATTTGATTACCTGGTAGTGTGATAAAGTACTAAATAAAGTGAATAAATATACATCCCATTAGCTCAAAGGTGAAAAAAGGTGAACCTTGACCTTCAGGTCTGCCAGAGCTGAATTCATCCACCACACAGGGTTCAACAGAAGTGAATGGTAAATGGAGCAAATAACTGGAGGATGGATGTGTACTATGACAATACCTTTAGTCTTTCAAAAAGCAATTTTCCTTGATGAGTCATATCCTCAGTGTCCCATAGATGCCGATTAACAATACATAAGCTGTGTTGAATTTCCAGAAGTAAACAGTATCATTTAGGTGCTGCTACTACATTTCTCACAGCTTCATGATTCAATTTCGCTTTGCTTGATTGTGTCTCAGAGTTATAGTTGTGGACCACACATGTAAGCTGAGCCTTTTCTGTACAAATGACCACATCTATCGTTGTGCAGCTCTATGGACCAACCACAAGAGAGTAACATCTCTGACCTTGCTGAGAATTAGAGGTTGTCCAACCACGCACACTCATGAGCCCCATCACCTGTAAATTATATGAGATTTAGTCATTATTGTACAAGTGTCCCTGTTGTTTAATGTTGGTGTTCTTTGTGTATCCACCTGTGTAGAGATCATCAGCCATTACAGTTTAAAACTGATTATTTACCACCCTTACAGTAAATCATATGCTTGTGTGTCATTACAACCTCTACTCAATTCCCTTGAGAGGAGAATAATCATTTCAAAGTGCATTTTCCTCGTGAATATGATATGATGAGAGTTTTGTTCACAGTGCTGTTTGAGGCTGTTAGTCCACTCTGAATTTCTAAAATAGAACTGGACCATCATATTGGTCACTGGAAATGGGATTGTGTCTCCACCACCCTTTTTGCCATCTATTGTGTGACCTGATCATGTTTTGTATTTTTTCCAATGCACATTTAAAGGTCTGTAGTGTTCCTTAACTAAGTATATATATTTAATATTTTTTTTATTTTTTATTTTATATCTATGTCTTTTTACCATTATATTACTATTACTATTACTATTATATTGTATCGCTCATATTTGCAGTGTGTATATATCCGTATTTTCTCCAGCAGCAGCTGTTTCCCTACAGAGATCTGGGGGGAGCCACTGGGGGGCAGCAAAAGCTGTAAACAAAACACTGATACACTGTACTCTTTCATCTCCAGTGTTGGCTAAGTTGCTGCTACCATCCATCACGTGGCTTAGTCTCAGTGACTGTATACAGCTCTCTAGAAGTCCTGACCTCCAGCTGTAAAAAGAGGTGACTCCTGAATGTGCGCATACCCGTGGCTAACATTTGCCACATCAACCAGCCAAAAGCACACAAAATTTAAACAAGACAACTTTGGAATTACCTCGCACCTCAACCATATCTGACCAGTGTGCCAACTGACCACAGAGAGACCGAACTGATATCAACCCTCCATCAAACTCCCAGTAAAACAGCGAACAAGCTGTCCCCAAATGTCAAACTAATAGAGCATTACTGGTATTAGTAGCTGTAATGGAATTACTGAATTTAAAATTTTAATCCTTTACCCTATTCGTTACTGAAAAAGTAATCACATTACTGTAACACGTAACTAAGTAATGCGTTACTGCGCAACAATGATAATTTCATTATAAAGGTGTTATGCTATCACCATAGGCAACTACTAATACATTATACTTCTAGTCTTTGTGCTAGACCAGGCCAAAAGTGACCAAATATAGAATTTGTCATGTGACTAGGTAAGACAGCAAACATCATGAGCTCCCGAAATTTCAGATTGTTCCTTTAAATTACAGGAAAAAGCAGAATTTGGCTGCTCTACTCTGCAGGAACCTAAAAAAGTATGTCAACTAGTGCTTTCAATTTTTGGTGTTTTACTTATTTAAGAATGTTGTCCTAACAGGGCTTCTCAACCGACATCATCTTGGGTATTTTGATGACACAGCACAATCTGTGACAAAGATGCTGAGTGCATAATTATGTTTCATTAATGTTCTGAGGACAAAATACAATCATACAATAACAACACGTTTGAAAACATTTTGAACACATGTATAAAGAAAAACTACACTCTACTGGGAAGAAATGGTAATATTCACTAGACACTAATGAAATATGCATCATCATCAGGCAAACATGCTGCATTAAGGGAGGGATTTCAGTCTAAATAAAGCCCAGCTTGGAGGTGACTGGGGGGCACATTATAGCCAAGCTGTGCCAATGCATCTGTGAAAACACATCAGGTAATACAAACAAACCAGTGACATGTAGTGGACATTCTTATGTGTGCATATTATTTTGCCGGGCCTGTTTATCAGTGAGGTACTAAAGAATTATAGTGCTGCCTCCTGTTGGTGATAGCATGCACAGCTCAATTTAATCTGCCCCTGTGTGCACTGTGCAGAGACTAAACCAGGATGCATCTTTAATGCAGCTTTATGGTGCTCTCTAGCGGCTAGTGACTTAAATTAATGCAGTCTTTTCCTGGACAGATTAGTTAAGGTTCTCAGTATTAAAGATGAAGTTTAAGATTTGTGTTGCCCTTGAGGAGACATGAGTAGAAAAACAGCTCAAAGAGAATCCTTCTGGATAAATTAAATACATGTATTGGCTCCAAAATGACTTGATTATTTTCTTTCACCCTCACAGTATGACAGAGCCAGTGGAGCCCCTCACTGTAGGGGTCAAACTTTCAGGCATGTACCATTCTCTTGGTCACTCAGGTGTTTTCCTTTGCCATCTTGTTCCAGAGGTCAACTGGATATGCTCAGCATTTTTATTTCTTATTTTTATTTTGCACAGTATGATAGGGTATTATTAATTGCTTGTATCATGTAGTCTGTAGAAACATCTGAATTTTTACGTTTGTCTACTCATTTATACATATTTATAGATATATGAACACCTTATTAGGTACAACTGTACAGACTAAATTGGCCTGGTTCCAGACCTGTGAACCATTACATCTTTAATTTGTTCAGTCAATTAAATAGAATGAATTAAGTAAAATGAAATGTCAATTCAGTCTGATTATTAGGAAACTGTCTACAGTCATAAACCAGCTCTTCCAAAATAAACATTTTGCACATTTATCACTGAACAGCATTATATTGAAAGGAACTGAGAAGCGAACACACACACACACACACACACACACATACACACATACACACATACACACACACATATACATATAGTGACAGGACTTAAAAAAAAACAAAAATAGAGAATATGACATAAAAGACAAAAGTAAAGTAAATGGCACAGCAGTAAATACAGCAAATACAGTCAGTAATTAGAGTGTGGGGTGTGGATAATGTGTGTGTGTGTGTTCTGAAAGGCAGTGATATGTATCCGTGTTGCTGGAAGGGTTAGTGTGTGGCGTATGGAATTTGGAGAGGTGGAAAAAAACATAGTGTTGATATTGTGATAATAAATATATGTTGGAGCAATAATAACAAAAATAATAATATGATAATAAAATATTATGATAGTTATATACTAATACCATAATCATTTTATACATTTATATATATATATATATATATATACACAATTACATTATATATACAATTATATACAATATAATATAAGAGTAGCTATTATGGTAAGAGTTAAATCAGCTTAATTTCACCCCAGTATTAGAAAAAAATCAACAATGATCTAAAATTATGGTCTAAACTTCCCCTCTCACTAACTGAATGAATAGCAACCGTTAAACTGAAAATCTGACCTCAAATCAAAGGCCTCTTTTGAATGATTCCAATGAAACCTACAGCCAAATGGTTCCAATCAGTGAATTCCATCATATCACACTTCTACTGGAAAAAAACAAAAAAAAAACAAATCTGCCTCTCCACTTTACAGAGAAAGTCTGGGTGAAAGTCTGGGGATGTGCCTCTCTGGCACAACACAAAGGAAATTGTCTTTACATCAGCTCAACAAATCTCCTGATCACTTCAACACACGGAAACAAATAGGAATCACACATCTCCACCATCCATTTCAAGACAACTCATTTATCTCATTTAAAGACCTGATCCAGAGGTATGGGATCAGAAGGGGGGCATTTTCCAATACCTACAAATTCAATTAGTCATTAAATGAATAAAATCAATATAAAAACCAATCCACTCCAACCACCCTATCTAGCAAAACAGATCATGAAATATTCGACACCCACCGAAATCCTTTCAAATTTATCTAATCTAATATCCAATACAGATAACAACATCCACCTACCAATCTCAGGATATAAGTCTTCAGAAATTCATTTGACATGACAAAGAATAAAAGATTTACAACTAATCAATATAAAATCCTACATGGAACATATATATCACTCAAAACAAAATGCATAAAATGTGTCTGTAACACAGATAAATGCTCACAATGCACTCTAGGCACAACAGATGAGTACCTCCAGCCCTTATGGCTATGTCCACATGTACAGCACCATTGGTTTAAGGTAACATAGAAGCTCTCCACAATCTTGGGTTGTAGCATTCCCTTCTCCCCCTCACTATACATACAATTTATCCTCAGTTGAACTTCCACCAAAACACACAAATGCTAGACAGGAAGCCCTAGCTATTGCCAAGAAAGTCATCCTTAAAAACAGGAAAACCAACTAAACAAGAAATATCAGTGAGTGATTAAATCTTCTCACAGAACATATATGGACATATATGGGAAAAAATAACTACCTCTCTAAGAAAACAGAAGTCATGCATCTTGAAAACTTGGACTTCATTTATCACCAATCTCAATCTTAATTTCGATTGTGCATGTTAGTGAATGCCACTAAACCAGCCACATCTCCATACTCAGAATTCATACATACACATGCAAAGATTCACACATCATGCACTCAATATTTCACTACCAAACTGCCTCACATTTTACCCCTCACCATCTCAGACAAAAACACTCTTCTTTTTTCTTCTCTTCTCTTCTCTCTCTCTCTCTTTCCCTCTGAATTGATCTTTATTATTATTATCATTTTTATGTGCACTTATAACTTAGTTATATACTCTTTTCATTTCGAATGACATCATCACATATATTGTTATTATGGTTATTATTATTATCAGTAATATTGTTGTTATTGTTGTTGTCATTATAATAATCAAAATTAGTGGCGTTATTAATACTGTTGGTTGATGGTATTTTCAAGTTGTTCTCTCTTTTTTCTTTTTTTTTTGGTCTTTCGTACACACATCAACTTGGATACATACACCTGTAGCACATTGTACTCAAACACACATCTACATACACCCACACACACTTTTTCTCTCTCTCCTCTCTCTTTGTTTATCATTCTCTCCTTACACTAAGATATTGTGGTTGAGCTCCTCTTTTTATTCATTTTCTTATTAATATATAGAATTGATTTATCTAATAATTAATTCAAATAGCGATGCGGTGTGAGGCTGGTCCGGGTTGGCTGGGGCAGGGGCCTGGGCGGTGGCTCCCCCGCCCAGCTCTCTGGCGTCATGGCGGGCTCCGGTGGGAGGTGGGGTTAGGGCTGGCGGAGCCTTCTTCCCTCACTCTTAATAAATAACAAACACAGAGACAAAAAAATAAAGTATGTCAGTGTGTCTCAGTGGACAGACTCCCTCCGAAATGGTCTGGGAATGGTCCAAGACAGGACAAGACAGAATACCTGCAATGAACCTCCTTAGGGCTTGGCTGCCGTTAAAAAGTAAGATCTCACTAAAACTAAATACTTAAGACTAAACTAATTATATGTATATGTATATATATATATATATATATATATATATATATATATATATATATAATAACAATAATAATAATAACATCAACAGATGTTGCTCACCTCTCCGGTGGCCCGGTCAGCCCTCACTAATTGTACATAATACACCATATATAACAGAGGAAAAATGTAAAAAAAAATATTTTCTTTCAGATCACTTAACATTTCATGTTGTCATGATAACCGCATTTCCACTGGTCAATATGATGCTGCAGTTCTATTTTAGGAATTCAGAGTGGACCAACAGCCTCAAACAGCACTGTGAACAAAGCTCATCATATCACAGGGAAGTAAACTGAAGCAAAAACAACAAGTAAAATGCACTTTGAAATAATTGTTCTCCTTTCAGGGGAATTGAGTACAGGTTTTACTGACATACAAACATATGATTTACTGTAAAGGTGGTAAATAGTCAGTTTTAAACTGTAATGGATGGTGATCCGTATTTATTTTCTGCTGTAGTAATGATAGAGGCAGCTGTTTCCTATCACTGCAGTTCCTATCACACATGATGTGAAAAGAACTTTAGAAACTGGAACCCTAGAATGATGTAATAGTTACTTTTGACATCACAACTGAATGAAGATTCTTTCTATTGAACATTAGAACTCTGTGCGCACAGATCAATGTAAGGACACATTCCAATTCCTACAGTTTACACTGGGAGACAGAAATATTTCTACTTTTGCCACAGGTGACCACTAATTCATACCTGGTCTGTAATTTGCAGTTTTACATAAAAGTTCCCTGGAAGTAAGGTAAGTCCATAACCCTGTATTTAGTACCTTTCTTCAACAATATACAGTAGTCTATAATTATAGATTGACTTATTTTATCACTGGCACAGTGTAAAATGAACTTTTTGATGAACTTTAAAAAAAAAATCTTGTTCTGTAAACTTCTCCTAGAGCCACACAGCACATTTTCAGCTGTGCATGGCTCTGGTTATTTAAATGGATTACTCATGTAAACACAGGTTATTCATTCAATATGAAGCTGGACCCAGGAGACAATAAGCTTGGCACAAAGAGTGGAAATGGGTTAACAACTAGCGTCTCTGTCCAAAGGCAACAAAATACACCTACCAGCATCTCTAAAGCTCACTAATTATCATGTTTAATCCATACATCAAATGAAGTGTAAAAACAACTCTTAAAATTATTATTATTCTTTTAATGTGGGGTTATGTGCCAGAGCACATCATGGCTAGGAGTAGTGACCTCCTGGAGACTCTGCTCGTAGTCACTGCTATGCTGTCTCCTGACTGTGGGTTAGTAATTAACTGATAGATTTAAGAGTGACGTTAATTATGTCATCTAAGAAAAAAAATAAGTTTTTTTCCCCAAAATGTCAAGCTGTTCCTTTCAGTAAAATATAAAACTTGAGGGCTTCTAGTGTCAGAATTGAAATGTAAATATTGAGGATGGGTAGAAAAAGCTTTATAGTAAAATAACTATAGATTTTGTTGTGTGATCCTTTTTAGTTAAAATGAATGGAGGAGGAGACGGATCCCACAATGGTGCTTATCGTAAGTACTTGGTTCTTCATTTCACATAGCCATCTATGATTTATGGTCTTTGTTAAATCTATCTAAGGAGTATTGATTTAAATTTTGATTTAATTTTATGAACACAGATGGCAACATAAATGTTTAAATGATCTTGCAGGCCCGAGGTTTAACCCAGAGTTTATTCCAATGGAAGATCATCCACCAGCCAATCAACTACAGGGTGGAGTCTTGGCCTGGCTAGTCTTTCTCATGAACGAGCCGGAGCACCCACAAGTGGCTGACAACAATGTTGACATTGACAACGATGAAAACATTGGCAGTAACAATGCTATTGCAAATGTAATTGGAAATGATAACGCTGATGACAATGATGCGTTTGAAGATGCTGGCATGGCAGTCAACCGGGATGTCTCGGAAGAAGACCCCCTGCCTGGAGGATCCAGGAGGAGGTCAAGAGAGGAGGACAAAGAAGAAGTTGAAGAGAGGAGCAGCAAAGAATTCCGATGGTGGGATGAGTTCGCTGACAGTGACTCTGACTGCACCTTTGACAGTGATACTGACAGCACTTGCTATGATTATGTTGAAAGTACTGGAAATAATTTAGTCCAAGATGCTGGTGCTGAGGTTGATGTGGAAGTCAACCAGCAGGTCACAGAAGAAGACCCACTGCCTGATGGAGCCAAGAAAAGATCCAGAGAGGATGGTGAGGGAGATGACGAGCGGGGCAGCAAAAAATTTAGATGGTTTCCTGACAGCAACTCTTACGCCGTAACTGTCCAAACTTTGAATGATCACACTGACAGTAGTAGCAGTGATGATCGTTTTGTAGATGCAGTTGGTGCAGAAGAGCTTGACAACCAGCAAGAGTAAGAAGTCGAGCCGATACTCGATTTTTGGGGCTGATGCCAATACCGACTTTAGGGAGTAACGAATTTTGTTATCCATATATCGGCCGATATACTTTACATACATATATAAAATATATATATATATATATATATATATATATATATATATATATATATATATATATATATATATATATATATATATATATATATACACCACTCCAATTTGTTTCTTTTTTTCATTCCTCAGAAGAGATGACAAAAGCTATAATTGATATTGTTTACAGTTTCTTCTGTGTGTTCTATATGTTCTTCATTGTTTGTATTTGCACAAATTTTTCTTTAGATCTGTTCTTTCTGATGTAGGGCACTATATGTGTGTTTTAGATTTATAATCCTCTGATAGCAGACTGTAACATCAGTACAGTGTAGTAAGTGGAGTCCTATCTGCATTGTGTAACTCCAGCTCAGTCTCTATGCTGCTCTCCTGTTGGAAAAGCTTCATTACACAGACTGTAGCCCAGTTATGCTGAGCCTCAGGCAGTGGGCCTCTGCTAGGCCTGCTGAAATGATGATAAATTAGTTGTAAATGACTTAACCAACAAATCGCAAATGTTACAAGTAAACTTTACCTTTCTTGCACTTTTCAAACCAGAATCTACAACTTTATTGAAAGATAAAAAGGGAGAGGAGGGGGATAAAATAGAGAAGAAAATATACAATGAAAATTACAGTTGATAGAATTGATAGAAGTGATGGAATAAATAATAAATGAAACAAAACAAAATGGTTTTAAGATGTTTTTTTAAGATTTGACTGAGGTGGCTTCATTAATCAATAAAAGAAAAAGCTCCATGACTTTGTCATTTTAGCCTTGACCTAGGAACAACCCAAAGTCCTGAAGACTTGAGGCTTCTCGCAGGGGTCAGAGGGCACAACGAGTCCTTTAAAGTGATGCTATGGCTGAATCCAAATGTCCTTCACTGAAATGGACTTCACCGCACTTGCAGATTCATGATTTACCAGACACCTCCCCAGGAAGTCTGAGTGCTGGGAGCTGTCCAGATCTAAAATTCCTCACGTCTGCAAGAAGCCTCAAGCAGACTTTCTGCATGCTTCCAGAGAGTACAAAGGTTCCAAAGGTTTTTTTGTCCATCTATGGTGACCATAGATTCTGACCATATCTGTTATGGCATTTCTGTTCTATGTAAAGCAGCACACCTGCACATATCATGCATAAGTGGCCGATATCAGTATTGTTCAGATCCATTCAGAAGGACACTTTGAAATGTTAAATGAGTTAAATGGTCACAAATTTCAGCTCATTACCACGGAATAGATCATCTGGCAATAGATGTGGTTACCGTTAGTGGTAACATTATGATAAAAATAAACATGGTCATGCTAGTGTCATGTTTTACTCCGTTGAATAATTTAATTATGGGTTGAATTGTGGCCAAAAACAGCAGTGAGAGAAAATTATAATTCCCACACCAAACTGCCACTTCAACACAATAACCAAAGCATAGTAGAAGCCAGTGTTAGAAGTTATGTTACCTGTCGAGTAAAGCAGAAACCCAACTGTTCCCAGCTGCTTCGCTTCTTTCCATTGTGTTACTGTTGTCACTTTCCTTATTGTTCTTTTGATGTTTTATGGTGACTGGCAAATTATAACCCACTATTATCACCCACTGCTATAGATTGTGTCATTGGTGTCTTTGCTTATATACACCGAAACCTCTGTTCACATTTTGTTGCCTGGGGACACACAAATGACAGTATCTCTCAGCCAGGACTTCCAAAAAATGGTCATACACAACCACTGAGGCTGGTGAACATGGAGTTATAGTAGTCAAGGTATGTCATAATAAAAGTACAAATGACTTTGACCATATCTTTACGCTGAAGGGAGGGTCTGATTGCATTGTTCCTTAGTTGGAAAAAGCAGGATTGAGCCAGTGATTCCACGCGGAGCACTGGGTTTAACATTAAGGTAAAGCCGGTCAATTACATAAAGCTTGTGTAATTGTGCATAACAAAATCTCTGTTTTGTCACAGTTAAGTTTTAGAAAATTTTGACATATACACTTTTTTTTGGACTCGGGCTGTTTCTGGACAGTTTGGTGCCCTGGGCCAGACATTCATTTGTGCCCCTGAGAGGACTGATCTTTGAGTAGCAAATAATTTCTGGTGTTTTAGTTTAATTAATTTCAGTCAACTTCAACTGGTAGTTTAACTGATTTTAGTCACTTTCAAGATATGGTATGGAACATGACAAAGATTGTTAATTATATCCTTCTTCTTTGACTCCTCAATGTCTCAGACATTCAAACCTGTTTTTTTCTGTACTGAGATGCAGGTATTATTAGTGACTGACTTTCATTCATTTATTTATAATCCATTATTTATTTGAATTCTGTTTAGGTTATTGGTATTGCTATTTAGATATGTGTGACAGCTCAACATTAAGAATATATATAACCTGCATCACTGCTTTCCTTTGATAGTTTTCTATATTTTGAATAGTGTCCTTTAGTTTTCTGTATGATATTTGTAGAGGATGTCAGCATGAATCTGCTGTTGTAAGAAGATCGAGATAGGATTTAACAGAATTCCCTCCACCTCAGTATGAACATATTACTGAAGTGTTCAACCAATAGCAGCACTTCATAGGTATCACTCACCTGCAAAATGTCACTGAAATAAATGCATAACTTTGTGGTTCTGTGGTTCACTGACTCAAAGCTCTGCGCAGTTGCAGTGTTTTAATGGATAGCTGTCACTCCAGGGACACACATCTGTATTTACATTTATATATCTAGGCTACATTAATCAAAGATGCCTGGATTGACCTCAATTTTCTCATGTTTTGCTGATAACATCACAGTCAGAGGACCCAAACACAGATACACAAAGGCAGGCTAATGCAGTTAAATAGTCTTTAATATATAAAATCAGGCTTAGAGGCAGTAGGATGGATAAGCAGGCAAACAAAACAGGAATCCAAAAAAACAGGAAACAGGAACCAATGTCAATACACAGGAGGGAACACAAAAACAGATGATCAAACAAAAGCACTGGCGAAAATGGCAGATATATATACTATATATAGTATATACTATATATATATACTTACTGGGGTAATGAGAAGGAACAGGTGTGTGAGTGGGCATGGAGATTCAGGTGATTGCTGATCATAAACAGGTGAGTAGGTGGGTAAGGCGAGAGGAAAAAAGTCCGGGGACATCTGTTGGGTGGATGGAAAAGGGAAGAACAGGCTGGCGATGGGGCTGAGGGGAACAGAGGAGCATATCGTGACACAGTCTCAAGCATGTAAAACGGCCTTGGATATCCCAACTTTTACTTTAATTTCAGGGTGTAAAACACTACATCACTCATCATCAAGTTTTTTGTTTAACTGATTAAATGCTACATGACTCGAGTTTATAATGCACCTTTGCAAATTCATACATGCAGGGCATCCAGTACATCCAGGTTATGAGTCTTATCTCAGATATCATCATATTATGACATGATATTTGCATGAAACATCACCACCTCATCATTTATGTCCCTGTATACATGATTTAAGCAGGGGTGTAGGTCACAAAATAAATGCAACCAGCAGTCTCTATTATGCCAATGAGCATTCCCTAAATCACTAACCAAACAGTCTCTCTTCAGACTCTAGCGTGTCTGAAATTGATAACAAAAAATGTCCTCCTCCTCTTTGGTGCACCCTAGGCGACCACCGAGCTCACCTATGCCTAAAAACGGGCCTTATCTGATAACCCATGCAGAACATTACTGTATGAACTAGTCATATCATATGGCATTAATAAACTGAAGATGTGATGATTTATTTCACAAAAAGTCTGTCACTGTTAAATAATTTACCTCAAAGAAATCTTGATTTTATGGCCCAAGCATGCTTTATCACGAGTCAAGTTTCACACTTTGGTGAACCAAAGTGTTATTATCAAAAAAGGCAATGTCACAGATCTGACCAGGGATAGATTGACTGAAAGCACATAAAGCAAAGCACAAAATACGTAGACTGCACCAGTATTTACCAAAATTGTCTAATATTTCTACAAATAAGAACATAAGAAAAAATGCAAATAATCACACAAAAATGTACACCTTGTGTGTCAGATAGTGCATAAATAGCAAACTAAATATTAAGATTGGATTCTATCTGACTGAGTATGCTGCTCAGCTCTGTGTACAGGCATTGGTCATCTTACACCTGCGCTGTACTGTGGCACCCTTTTGCAGGGCTGCCAGCATGCACAGTAAAACCTTCTCTTTACTCCCCACTCACTCCCTGTTGCTGCTCGCATAAAGTTCAAGTCAGAGTTCTCTCATTCAGGTCTATGAACCTTCTTGTTCATTACAATCTGCAAATGAACAATCACTGCAAGACAGGAAATCTCAATCCAAACTCTTTTACTGTGTAGTCCCTTGGTTATGGAACAAGTTACCCAATAGCAGAATCCCTTTCTGTTGTCAAAAATCACTTGAAGACCTATCCCTCCAATAGTACTTACTCACCTAATATGCCTTTTCTCTCCCTTTCTATATCTCTCAATCCTACTCTAGCTCCTTGTCAAAACAAATTTTTAAAATTGTCATTTGTTACTTCATGCACCTACCTTGTGGCCCTTCTGTCAGGTGGATCGTGACATATAGCTGAATCTTGAGGCACTTTTACTTAAAGACTTCTAGTTGATCTTCTGTGGCTTGGTTTGTACCTTGTATGTAAAATTTGAATTTAGTGATGCAGCCAGTTCCGACATACAAAAACTAAAATCATATTGTGCTTCCAGTCAAAGTAACGATGCTTTGGTCATTAAAATGAGATTCAAAACTGTGGTTCATGGTCCGATGCAATTAGTTAGTTATCAGTCACATTTCAGATCTGTTATTCTAAGGTGAGGTTTCACTCAAATACAGTACATAATGTGACTTGGTTTGTTACTGTAGGTTTAAAGTGTGAAGATGTATATTAAGAATGATGGATGAAGGGAGATTTAGATGACTGAAGCACCTTATTTGACAAAATCTTTACACGTGCCTTTCAGGTTGATTTACTGTTGGCAACAACAGTAAAGTTATAGAGTATAAAACCCTTCCCATCTGGTAAAAACCCAGATGGGAAGGGTTTTATAAAGAGACACTATCATCGGAAATGTAGTACTCATTGCCGAGTCCTGCACAGGTCCAGTTTTGCAAAACACCACCTGCCCCACACCTGCAAATCTTAGAACGAACCTGTTACGCAGTTATCTCTAACCCCAATCCCCACCTGACCCGACCCGTTAATATAAATCCCGTGACCCGACCAGAAACCTAGATTAAACATACACTACACAGTCATTCACCCCAGACTGTAATCATGCAGCGCTTGCTTGATGGCTCGTCTGAGGTTATCTGCCATTTTCCGTAATGCACTGACCGTTCCATTGAGATGTGCAATGTACTCGCTCAGTCAGATCCCACTTCCTGCTGAGGTAATGCAAAGTGACACAGAGATAACTGATTTTGGGTTCAGCTGCATTTTCAGTTCTGGAATGATGATGAATTGAAGGGCGAGAGGTTGTGTTGTAGGCATTCAGAATAAAAATAAAAAGGCTAAATAGGCTTGATAAGATTACGCTGGCCTAGATTTTTTTTTAAAAACTGTGTCTTTTCATTTCTGTGATATTATTTTTCATTCTTATGTATATTTTACCTGCTGTCTGCCCATATTTAGTTCATTTTTACCTGTGCCTGTACCCGTGAATTAATATAAATTTATTTTTATCTGTTACACATACTAACCGGTTTCTGACCCAGTGTAGGACAGTGATTCTGTGTTTTTGCCGTTTGACCCATACTAGGGACTAAAAGTCAGGAAATCTGAGCCTCTGTTTATTACAACTATGAGATCAAATGTTACTGAACTTTGGCAAAGCCATGTGTGTGCCATAAGAAGCTATAAAGTTGATAGCTATTTCTTTGTCTGACACTCATGGCATTGTCCTCATCCACTGTCATGTGGTTAATTGAAGAGATCCTTTTTGACCTTTGTAGATAGCCTCCTGCACATCTTATCTTTTTTTCATGGTTTCTTCACATTTTGGACCAAAGCAATTAAAGAGAATCTTGTTTTTTCCTACCCTTGCTTGTTGATCTTCTGCCTTGCAAAAGCACCACTAGATGGCATTAGAGAGCTAAGTATTGTTCATACTGTATGCTGCCCTGTGCTACCCTTTGATGCCTTTCTCACATTCCTGTGCATTTTACAGACATCCTCTCAATATACAAAACCTTTTTACTATTTTACCTAAATTTACATTTACTTTGAGAGTAAAACTGGCCGAATGTATTTGTATTTGTTAATCAACCACTCATATATTTTTGTCATTGAATATTTATTATGGGGCAGTGCGGTGGTGCGGTGGTTAGCAATGTCACCTCACAGCAAAAAGGTTCTGGTTCAAACCCCGGGTAACTGGGGTCTTTCTGTGTGGAGTTTCCCCCCGTGCTTGCGTGGGTTCCCTCTTCTTCCCACAGTCCAAATACATGCAGGTTAGGCTAATTGGTGGCACTAAATTGCTCATACGTGTGAATGTTAGCACAACTGGTTGTTTGTCTCTGTATGTCGGCCCTGTCATACACTGGCAACCTGTTCAGGGTGCACCCTGCCTCTCGCATAAAAGCGAGAGCAGGAGTCAGCATAAAAATAGTCAATATGCAGATGAGCCCAGCATGTTCAAAAAGACTGCATTTGCTGCAGCCGCCTCACTGTAAAGACATGAAAGAGAGTTGAGGGAGTCGGAGGCGAGTGCCAGTGAACTTGCTATGAACTGTCTCTCATCTTTCTACTGCTGTCGGAAGGAAAGACAGAACACTGAAAGGCGTTCTGAGATAACACACATTTTAACAGTTTACATTTGTGACTGATTGTTTCATTTTCGTCACAGAAAAGTAGTCTGCTCGTTTCTGAAAACTGTTTTTATTGTTTTTTTTATCCATTTTTTAAGAGAGACACAGTACAAAATATGAACATATGATAGTCAACACGATACAGTACAGTTATACACAACACAGAAAAGGCATTAAACCATGCCAATAAATAATGACACTAAATAAATAAAAATAAATAACCGAAGAGCTCAGTTAAACAAATTATCAGAGACAAAAAAGAATATATGTGGAGACTGTTGAATGAGTAAATTGGTTTGCATGTTGAGGGACAGCAAATGTACTGTTGCCAAGACTGGAAGGAGATAAAGAAATTAAAACAGGAAAACGTGATAGTGACAATACTTAAGTCTCATTAAAGTGATCTATGAAAGGTAACCATTTTATAAAATGTATCTTCCTGTTCAGCAGACCCTTTTCATATTCAGCCAAGCTGGATAATATTTTTGCAGGCAGTAGGAGATTAGGCACCCAATAATAAAACTGAGACCGTGATAAACCACTGTCTCCTGTTTTTTTGACCTCCATAAGAATGCTTTCATTATCCTGAGTGCGTTCACTATTCCAGATAAACTCAGATAAAATTACTTTATCTATACTCTTGAGAAAAGTTTTATTAATATACTGTACATTGGAATACATCGGAATAAGAACAGATATAATGGAAATGGCTTCCTGTTTTGTTTTTTAAACCTAACTAATATCACTTTACCTCTCTTCTCCTCCTGCCACTCAACCAATAGACGCATTCAGGGATGAAGGAGGCTCTCTTCACTCCCTCTATGTTTCTCTCTGTCATGCAGTCTGATCATAGAGCAGAAGATGCAGGGTGGGAAGAAGAACGCCAGCCAAGACCCTGAAAGAGTGTGCCAGCAGCAAAGGGCCTGCTGTTCCAGCATGACAAGCTTAAAGTCAAAGCCTTGCAGCTAAAATATATCTGCTCAAGCAGAAGATCCATCCTTTCAAAATGATGATCTTTCTAAATTAGGGTGATGAGTGAAGTACCGACTCAATGATTAATGCCACCTAATCTCATTAACCTCCTCAAAGCTAACACTGAATATTATCAATTCCCTGCAGATTTATGTGTTTTCTGTCTTTACACAGTGTATATGGTATGAGAAGGATCTCAAAAAAAGGGAATGGTAGCATTTTTTTTTTTTAGTTCTATTCACAGAAACACAAGTCTGTTTCACCTCTGCTTTACTTTTCACTCACCTTTTTAAAATGTCCAGAATAACTCAATTTAATTCATCTATCGATATTTATAATGTTTAAGCTGCTAACTTGATTACAGTATGGGTTAACTAAGGATTCATTCTGGTTTTCAGAAACCCCAAACACACGAGCTGGGTTGTTAAGAAGTGAGGCATGAGAACACTTGATTCAGTTTTGTGACCACTCGTGTCCGTTTCCTGTCTCCCACAGTGCTGGATCAAAATGAACGACTGAGTATTTTCTACTGGTATTTTCTACTGGTATTTTTGTGAGTTTGATTTTACACTGGTACATATTGCTTCCAGAAAATAGCTGTATGCTCACACCATCAAGTCTGACACTGACAAAAGCTTTCACCTTCTCCCGCCTAGTCAGCTCTTACATGTTACCAAACTAACTGCCAGCCGCATACAGCAAACGAAAGCATAACAACCTTACATTGTGTGAAAACTCACTTGAGTACTGCGTGACAAAGTTTAGCTGCTTTCAGGAATGCAGGTGGTGAGCAACTGAAACGTTTTCAGACAGTAGACTCAGTGCTTGTTAACCTGTGGAGATTATTCCTGATTCCTGCTGCATGCAGACTTTGGAGAGATTCGCTGCTGCAGTTTGGTTAAGTAACAAAACCTTTAGTGTTAATAATTGTTTTATATTTTGATTTAAATACTTATATCAAGTAGACAAACTTAATTTATGATCACAACATTGACGGAAGAACTGTATGATGTATGCAAGATGCAAGATCAGCTATACTGACATTAAAAATAAGTAAAGAGGGACTGACTTCACTGTATCCATATCTTATACCTTTTTTTATTTTCATAGCTGAGAGCCTGCTTTCCTCTGCGCATGTGAAGTTTTTCTGCAATCACACAGTGCAGCCTTTGTCATTAAGCTTTGTGTTATTTGTTGTTTATTCTGTCACAGAACTTTATGATTATAAAAAAGAGATTTGATGGATGTCTCAGTTGGCATTGCAGGAATTTAGGTGTTACACAAAATGATTTGAAGACATGGTTTTGACACATACGAGCCTTTTTGTACATTAAATTGGTTTATTCAATTTGATTCATTTTAAAATTATATAGCACCAATCATAACATACATTATCTCTAGACCTTACAATATTATAGAGAGAAACCCAACAGTTCCCACCATGAGCAAACACACAAACAGGAACAGGAAGGATCCTCCGACAGATCCAGACTCAGGGTGGGCAGCTGTCTGCCACGCCGGTTGAGAGGAGAGAAATGGGGGAGAGAGGAGAAAGAGAGTTGAGAGGAGGAGAGAGAAGAGAGACAGACAAGGAACAGCTGTAGATACTGTTGTATTCAAGCACTGTTGGACTGGTTGTTATAGTGGTACTAATGATACTTATAGGTGTAATAATGTTATCATTAATAACAGCAGCAGATATAGCACTAATTATTATTAATAATATTAACAATGATAAAGTGAAAAATGATGATGAGTGTTGAGTAGTCATGGCAGATCTGGATCCTGCAGCTCTGGACCTGCAGAATGGGGACAGGAAGAGAGAGGACAGAGAGGAAAAAGACAAAATACGGTGGAGAGAAGACACAAAGCTAATGAAATGCAGTAGTGAGATATAAATGCATAGGGAGAGAGAAAGAGAAAGAGAGAGAAGAAGAGAGAAGAAGTGCTCAGTGCAGCATGGGAGTTCCCCAAGCAGCCTCTGCCTATAGCAGCATAACTAAGGGTGGTTCATGGTTCAGGGTTCAGCCCTAACTATAACCTTCATCAAAGAGGAAAGTTAAATGTAGAGAGGCAGTCTGTCTCCAGGACCCAAACTTGGAGTTGGTTCCACAGGAGGAGAGACTGATAGCTGAAGGCTGTTCCTCCCATTCTACTCTTGGAAACTCTAGGAAACACAAGTAAGCCTGCATTTTGAGAGCAAAGTGTTCTATTGAGATAATAGGGGAATATGAAGTCTTTAAGATACGATGGGGCTTGGTCATTAAAGGTTTTGTACATAAAGAGAAGGATTATGAATTAAATTCAGTATTTTACAGGGAGCCAATGCAGAGAAGCTAATATAGCAAAAATTTAATTTCTTAAATGTTAAAAGGAGAATGAATTAAGGGAATTGCAGTAGGAAGGAATTGCAGTAGTCCAGTCTACAGGTAAGAAATGCATGAATTACTTTTTCAGTGTCCTTTTGAGACCGGATATTTCTTATTTTCACAGTATTGCACAGGTGGAAGAAGGCCGTCCTAGAGACTTGTTTTCTGTGTGAGGCAAAGGACATGTCCTGGTCAAAAATGATTCCTTACAGTAGAACTGGAGGCCAAGGTAATGCCATCCAAAGTAACTATATGATTAGATAATGTTTTTCTGAGTTGTTAGTTAATATTCCGAGTTTAACTACCTGATCAGTTTCACCTGGCTTCATAGATAAATACAGCTGGGTTTCTTCTGCATAGCAATACAAATTTATGTGGTGCTTTCTGTTAATGTTGCCTAAAGGAAGCATATATAGGGTGAAAATTCTGTCCTAGCACAGAACCCTGTGGAACTCCATGACTAACTTTGTGTGCATGGAAGACTCATTGTCAACATGAACAAACTGGAATCTATCTATCTATCTAAACATGACTTAAATGAGCATAGTGCAGTTCCTTAAATCCCAATGACATGTTCCAGTCTCTGTAATAAAGTCTTGTGATTGATGTTGTCAAATGTAGCACTAAGATCTAGCAGGAAAAGTATAAAGACGAGTCCATTGTCTGAGGCCATGAGAACATCATGGGTATCTTTAACCAGTGCTGACTCTGTGCTATGATATAATCTAAATCCTGACTGAAAATCTTAAAACATACCATTCATATGCAAAAAATCACACAATTGGTTTGTAACAGCTTTTTTTTCAAGGATTTTAGAAATAAAGGGAACTTTACATATAGATCTACAGCTGGCTAAAACACCTGGATCAAGAGTAGGCTTTTTAATCAGAGGTTTAATTACTGCAACTATAAAAGCCTGCAGTACTGAGCCTGTTAAAGATAAATTGATCAGATCTAATATGGAAGTCTTAATTAAAGGTAAAGCATCCTTGAACAGTCTAGTTGGAATCGGGTCTAAAAGACAACTTAATGGTTTAGATGAAGAAACTGTTGAAGTTAGCTCAGAGAGCGCTATAGAACAGAAGGAGTCTAAATGTGAATTAAGTGTTACAGTAGATTTTAAGGCCACTGAATGGGACAATATATCCATGCCAGTTATGGGAATGAGGTGATGATTTTTTCCTCTGATAGTTACAATGTTATTTGTAAAGAAACTCATGAAGTCATAACTACTGAGTGTTAAAGTAATACATGGCTCAATAGAGCTATTACTCTGTCAGTCTGGTTACAGTGCTGAAAAGAAACCTGGAATCGTACTTATTTTCTTCTTATTAATGATGAATAATAGGTGGTTCTCCCATTACAGAGGGCTTTTTTATATGTTATTGGACTATTTCCAGGCTAGAAAAAATTATTCCAGACTTATGGAATGCCACTTCCTTTCAAGCTTTTGCGATGTCTGCTTTAAAGAATGCATTCGTAAAATGTACCACGGAGCTAGCCTTCACTACCATCTTTTTCAGAACGGCAACGCTGTTAGTGTTGTACGCAGTACACAGTAAGGCTGCAGCACTTTCAACAAGATAATTCTCTTGTGTGGGAGTAAAGGTGAAATAGCAGTCCCTCATTGGAGGTCAGAAAAAAACCTTTCCTGCGTTCACAAAATTCAGCAAAGGAACATCTAAACAAGTCTGATGTTTTTTGGAAACAAGTCCTGTTTGATGATGAATTTAGAAGAATTTTTTCGCCACAATAAGCAAAGATATTTTTGGAGAAAAAAAGGTGCAGAAATTCATGAAAAGAACGTCTCTCCAACTGAGAAGCACAGGGGTGGATTGATCATGCTTTGGGCTTGTGTTGCAGCCAGTGGCACAGGGAACATTTCACTGGTAGCGGGAAGAATGGATTCATTTAAAAACCAGCTAATTCTGGGAGCAAACATCACACTGTCTGTGAAAAAGCTGAAGATGAAAAAAAGGTTGGCTTCTACACCAGGATAATGATTCTAAACACATCTCAAAATACACAATGGACTACCTCAGGACGTGCAAGCTGAAGGTTTTGTCATGGCCCTCACAGTCCCCTGACCTAAACATCGTGAAAAATCTGTGAATAGACCTTAAAAGAGCAGTGCAAGCATGATGGCCCAAGAATCTCACAGAACTAGATGCCTCTAGCAAGAAAGAATGGGCGAAAATCCCCCCCTCATAAAAGAATTGAAAGACTCTCAGTTGGCTACAAAAAGTATTTACAAGCTTTAATACTTGCCAAAGGGGTTTTTGCTAAGTATTGACCATGCAGGGTGCCCTAATTTTGTTTGTGGAGTTTTTCCCTTTTTGTTATTTTGACAATTTTAAGATATGAAAATTAAAAAGGAATCTTTCTGAAAATGTTAAAGAATTCTGTTATCTTTAACTTAACTTAACTATTCACATTAACATAAACTCTGACCAGGGCTACCCTATATATATGCAGATGGGTGATAAATTAAAGGAAATATCAACATAAAGTATTTTAGTAAGGTGTTAGGCCACCACAGGCCACCAGAACAGCTTCAATGCACATTGGCATTAATTCTACCAATCTCTAGAACTCTACTGGAAGGATAGAACACCATTTTTCAAAAAAATATTCCTTGTTTTGGTGTTTTGATGATGGTGGTGGAGAGCACTGCCAAACATGTCACTCAAAAATCTCCCATAGGTGTTCAATTGGGTTGAGATCTGGTGACTCAGTAGGCCATAGCATTTGATTCACATAAATTTCATACTCATTCAAGTGACCCCTCGTGCCCTATGGATGGGGGCAATGTCATCCTGTTTCTACATTAATTTTTCAGGCTTTTACTTTAATTTGTAACCCGTCTTTATATATGCATGTACTGTATATATACAACATTCAGCTGGTGTATTTATACACCTGGTTTCAATAATACAGAATAAATCAATGTGTTGATCAGTTGTCAAGCCATTGACTAATAGGGCTTTAGATGAAAGCGATCTAGTATTTAATACCCACATTTAATTGTCCTGTTTTTGGTTCAGTTATAGTAGTTACATTAATTTTTATTAGGTTTTTTATGTATCACTCCTCTTCTGTTTAATTTTTATCTAATTAATTTAAGTGATCGGGGGGGCAGACACAGTCTCTGTGGAATTTTGAGTAGGTGACTGCTCTAATGGAAGCATATAGAAGTATGAAGGATGCAACTCTTCCTCCCAGTCTCTACTCTGAATTTTCATGGACAAGGAAGCATTAGTGTCCGACCAATCAAATTGTAAGACAGTATCCCAACGTTCGACTAAATGGCCCATAGGTCCGACCCTCAGTGGTCCAGTCCCCACAAAACAGGAAACCAACACTTGTGGGTCTATGTGACATTTGTTACACCCTGATTCTGAGCAGCTGCAAATTGTGATTTTCTAATCCTAATGTTGTTGAACAAAATTGGCAAAAAAAACATTAATGACAACAGCTGTGTGATCGGCTTCATCAGTGTTTAAAATAATTAAGCACATATCACAGGTATCTTAGAGAGGACTGCTGAATGACTTAGTATGGACTGCTTTTTTGCATCTGGACTTCTCACACATGCAGAGGAGGATTGGAACAGCAGAGTTTTTACTGGTATTAGCATTTGTTTAGTTGTTGTTGCTCTAATTACAGAGTGGCTTTTGGGTGGTCTCTTTTTGCACACCAGGTTTGTGGTGGAGGTCGATTTCATGTGTTCCATGTGTATGACGCTCCATGTGTACGATGAAAAATTAAAAGCTCAACACTTGGTCACTGTGAGAAATTTTGGCATGTTTCTAGTTTCGTAAAAAATTTGGGAATACTTGTCTTTAATGCACACTCCACGTAGCCTTATTTGGCGCACACAAAATCAGCCCTTTCAATTAAGTTTTTTTTACATTAATCCTCACAAGGGAAAGCTGAAATGAAATATAAATCCAGGATGTGAAAAAAATAAATAAATAAAAGGCTCCCTTGCTGTTCTCCAAAAACGGAGAGGGCTGCAGAAACATTACAGTACTCTAATTAGCATTAGCCTGTTAAAACTCTGTTCTTCCCTCCTGCGTCCTGGCTTCTCCGGTCACCTATAATGTGTTTTAATACAGCTAAATTGACAATAGAGTTTACAAATTTTTTTGTTTTGGGTCTCAACATACTACTATAGAAGTAATGCAAGCTGGTGCTGATGAAACCTTCAGGCTATTTTATGACTGCAACAAAGTCAACATAAATACAGGTTTATTACAGCAGCTGTGATATATCATATTTAAAAACGTGTTCGCATAAGTTGTATTCTTAACTGTACATACATTGTTTTAATATTTCCATGACATGTGGTACTGCGTTAACCATGTTTAACAGATCTTTGACTTAATGTCTGAAACCCTGTACAAGAAATTTGGGTTGTTTATCCAGCACAGTCCTTGTATGATATGTGAGGCAGTGAGGCAATATACAAGCTGCTTTGGGACTCCTTACTGCATCCAGATAGAGTTATGATGAAGGAGTTCCTTTTCGACACCTGGTGGCAGAAAAGAGAACAGGATTATATGAGGTTGGTGCGGAGTTGGAGGATACTGCATTCTTAACACAACTGCTCCACAAGGGTGCTGCAACCACACCATTGTGGAAAAGTATGATACTTTTAAGTGCTGCCACTGTATAGCAATTTAAGACAAGTTTGTAATAAGAATATGAAAATTTTTATATGACCTACAGCATATTTTTATGCTTTGGGATCAAGCTTCAAATGTCAAGAAAGTCTACTTTCCAATTACTTATGCACAAAACTACAGGGACTATGGTGATATGATAGGTTGCAATCACTTCACAACTAGTATAGACAGGGGAAATTATTACAGCAACCAATAACTCTTTCAACATACAGTATATACAGGCATGCAATTATTGTAGTAAGAAAGACTTTACATTGAAAGTCTTTGTGGTTGTTACTGCACAAAAGCTGCCAGGACTTCTCTCAGTACCCAGATAGACACCACGAGGGAGGCACTGTGTTTAACTCACACTAGAAGTCTGTCAGGAGTGTTTTGTATGTGTTTTCAGAAATTACAGCAGATGCAACACTCCAGTCCCCCACTGACCACTTGTACAGTATCTTCTGTGGGTCTGGAGAAGCTTAGTCAAGTCTGAGCAAATAACCCTGATGATGTCATAGTGATGTCATTGGGGATATCTATATCTTTAACATCATAACAATGTTTTAAACAGACTTTCTCCAGGCATAGTTAAACCCTTTAACACTCATCCCTCTATTAGGGGTAGTCCACTTAAATAAAACAAATGCACTGTGAGTGTTGACATAAAGTTTTTAATTATTTATTCCATTGTTTTTACTGCCAGACTGCTATGAAAAGTTACATAAGTGTGAAAATATAACGTCAATGTAATATCATTACTGTAACCACCACCAAATATTTCCTTCAGGATTTGTTAGAGACCAAACAGAGCTAAAAGGAAAGTGAATATGGAGTTAAATTTGTTAGGTTGCCAGAAACGGAGCGGAGCGCCTCCACTGATGCAAGCATAAAGCCTACAATATCTCAGCATGGTGTATGGTAAGTGCTAGCATTACGCACCAAAGATGACTATATACCAGGACAAAAATCTGTCACACAGATGATGTACATAAGTTGATGCCTTTGTGACTCATCACAAGTCAACAAACACAAGGTCAAAAATCTGTCACACAGATGCGCTGATTTGATGATTTTGCTGTGAATTCTCGCTGGTGGCAGTTACACAAGGTGTTTTTGAATGGCAGTAGTAAATATAGAAGATGAATATACAGCTGTTCAAAGAGTAGCCTTCAGCTTTGCTGCTGTAATTTCAACCTTAGCAAAAGCAAAATACCAGAGATGCAGAGGAGAGCCACTATTACTGATAATATCCCTGCTGTCTAGGGTTGTGTGCTAGCAATCCTTTGTGTAAGTAAAGGGGGAGTGTAAGTGACTGTGAATGAAGCTGTGAGTTGGGGAAAAAGGGAAAAAAAGGGAGTGAGACTGCAGTAGTGGAAAGAGGAGTAGTAGTGACTAGCATACTTTGTAAAATGAAGTAAATTGCTGTATAACACTGACAAAATTCATAAATAGCAAAAGTAGTGGGTTTGTATAATAGATTTTCTGATAAAGTGGATCTCATAAAGAGTATCCCATTTTGGGCCTTGGTTCACACCATTATTTTGGGGGCAGTTTAAAAACGATATTGACATTCTGTTGGTGGAAGAACAAAGTATTGTATATTTGGATACTGAAGTCTATAGGACTCCACCATTTAAATTAGAGAATATTTACAATTGTATGAGATGTAGAAACTGCTTAGTGTCTAATAGTAAAGATTTAGTTATCAGACATGTTGCTGTAAGATATTCTTCTATATTTACACTTCTACTTGGAGACAAGGTTTTTTTTTGTACCTTTCCCTCTCTGTGTGCATGGTGTTATATGTGGAAGGGGAGTCTTATGTGTTGAATCAGCTAAAAACTTGGATGTATGGCAAAGGACAGTGGGAAGAGGCGCCAGCCAGAATTTATAGCAATAGAACTGAGAAAATGGTGCAACGGAAAGAGAAGTATTTGACTAATTGTGTAGGGATAGTAAGAACTAGAGTGAAACTGAGATTAGAGTTAGAGGAAGTATTGGAAAAACCACAGAGAGGTACAAGTAGAGACAGGTCATTAGTGTTTGTGTGGGGAGGTATCATATTTGGCACACACATGAGAGGGTAGCTGCAAAGGAGGTGACCTTGCTAATGTTGGGATACCCCAAAATATGTTCATTTGATACAGCTAACATTCCACCAGTCCCATTCCAATGTTTTAGAACAGCTATTCACAGGAAGTGTGTAACACACTGGACTGACCCAGATTGTCCACATTGTTGGAGAAAGTATATATATTATCATTTGTCTCCATGTAAGTGCCATGGCTGCTTGAAGGAGAAGAGGTAAAGATTAAATAATAGACTTGTATGAGCATTATTCATGCTGTTGCATTTGTGGCAATGTGTGTACCCATATATAGATAGATATATGAAGATTGATGGAGGATATAGAAACACAAGGAATTAGAACACACTTTTGATACAAACGCACATATATCAATTCAGAGGGTGTTGAGTATTATCAGAATGAACAATTGATCAATTTGAAACTTTAGCATGTAACAAAGTGGATTAAATTGAGCCAGGTGCAGAGAGAATTTCCAGATATATTGTGGGTGACGATTTTTACAGCAGCTGTGGACAGCAAACACATTGAGACCATTGCTAGAATTTCAGCATTAAGATGAATTAAAGCCTTCCTGATGCATGGGGCAGGAAAGCATCCAACAGAGGAGGTTTTTACTAAAGCAGGTTTGGTTCACGCAGTAACTGGACACACATTGGTTTCGGCGGGTTTCAGAAACCAGTTACGGACAGTGCTCCGACAGCAATATCTGGAGAAAATGGATCCCTCAAAACTAGAATGAGAGGATTTGAAAGAAGAAGAATGTGTGCAGAAGTTCTTACGCACATTCCAACAAAAGTGGAGAAAAGAAAAAGGAAGCCCATGGTATGCTAATGCAACTACAGAGAATCGGTTCAAATTGATGGTTAAAAAAAGCATGCCCAAACCAGTACAGAAACATTTGAACACTGCGGTAGGGTTGATGAAGATGGAGTGGCCAATGTTCTCTGAGCACAAAGTACACCATGTTGAACAATACAGGAAGGACAAGAAAGATGCAGATGAGCAAAATAAGCAATTGGTAAGTAAACTCACACAGCTGCAGCTAGGACAATTGCCAAAAGATAAGAAAGAAAAAGATAAAGACATAGGCAAAGAAAAATTACAAGCTCCAGTAGGGACAGCTGCACCACAAGTCGAATTCTCAGCTGAAATGATTCAGCCGACTTCACCAGCCACATCGGCTCCACCATTTCCGCCTATTCATGTACATGTGAATCCACCAAGAGAGAACTATCGCCCACCACAAGGATGAGCAAGACCAGCGCAAAGGCGTGTTCCACCCCAAAGAGGAGGATGAGCATCACAGATGCCTATAACATCAGGACAGGAAGCTTTGCTGCAACAAGCACCAGACTGTGTGAGGTCAAAAAACAAAACTGATGTAGGACTCATTAAATCAGATCAGCCTGTGTGCATCAAATTAAAACAGGGAGTCAAATAACCATATCAAAGACAATATCCTCTCAAGCAGCAGGCAGTGGAAGGAATTAAGCTAACTATTGATTGCTTAGTAGTGTGCTGATAAAAACTATGAACCCCTGCAACACTCTAATTTTTCCAATCCACAAACCACATTCTAATGACTGCCGCTTGGTAAGTGACTTAAGAGCTATTAATGCCATTGTTGATGCACAAACTCCAGCTGTCCCAGATCCACACACATTGCTTTATAACATCCCACCAGATGCATGGCGGTACACAGTGATTGATTTCAGCTCTGCCTCTTTCAGTGTGCCCATACACCCTGACACACTTCGTGTTTGCATTTACATACCAAGGTCAGAATTACACATACACATGAACAGTCCAAGAATATTGCGAAAATCCGTCGGTGTTCAACAGAGTGTTAGCACAAGATTTACAGCATCTGAACAATCCATGCGCTTCAGTATGTAGATGCATTGTTGATCTGTAGCCCAACAAGAGAACAGTGCGAAACTGACTCAGTAGCTGTACTTACAGCCTTAGACATGTTCTAACATGTTTCACCTTTGATGTGCCGAGTCTGGTCCCAACACTTGTCCTTTGTCAGTTTTATTAGCTTGATGAAGATTATGTGAAGATTATGTTAACCAAAGCACCTCAAGAGGTGACATAGGATAGATGTCCCAGTTACCCTTACCCTAAAACTTTTATTATACTAGAGTTTACCTAAATCACTTGGCTTAGCTGCCAAGTTTCTTAACACTGGAAGGGGTTTTTTAACACCTGGTATAGTTTTTGTTGTTTTTTAGAAAACAATTTCTTTTAGAAAACAATGTCACCAAGTAGGGATAGGAGCAAAGAGTGGCTCTTACCCACTCCCCGCCAAAGAGGGAGGGGACGTTTTCCAAGCTGCTATTAAACTTCCCTCTGAGTGAGAGTCATCGTCTTGATGATCACTGTGGCCTTATCTGAGTAGTTTGCTCCCAGATGGCATGATAGCAGTCCATAGGAAAAGATTGATTGTTTTGTATTGCAGAAGCTGCTTTGTAAGGCATGTATAGGAAAGACTACTGTTCACTTAGTCTGTGAACAGTTTAAGCCCCAGGATAGATGGTAACCGTTCTGTACACATATGATTTGAATATTGAGCAGCAGTAGTGAAAGTTTGCGTTGCTTTTTCGCCATTTGCACTATTTACTTCGATTGTGTGTGACTTCTAAATCACAAAGGGGGGAATTATGTAGGAAATATTTACCTGCTAAAGTATTATTCAATATAAGCAATTATTAGTAGTATGGTTCAATATAAGCACCCATTATTAAGCAAATAACGAGTTAGACGATCATTTAATCATATTTTTTTTTTAATCAGATGATATGGATGTAACACCATTGTATTTGAACTCATGCATTTTCTATTTTTTATATCAAGGGTGTTGGAGAAGATATTACACTATTATTTACGAGACCAAGCGAAGTGCCTAAAAAAGAAAAAACTTGAATAAAGGAGGGGTCAGATTGTAAACTCCACCAAGGGAAGGACAGGTGGAAAGGTATAAAAATTAATGCTTTCACATTCTTATTCAGTTGCTCCCGAGACCGGCTCGGTTTATTGTATGCTTTTGACTACATGCAATGTAGACAGAAACACACATCCATAGACCCTTTAGGTTTGGGGATGGAAAAGTGATCAATTCCGCCAGAAGTTGAGAATTCCGACAATCGACAATCAGGTAAGATAGCACCCCCAGAGCCCACAACACCTAAGGTTGTGGAAAAAGAGAGCACCAGAACCAGGCCTATAACACCTAAGG